>NC_135432.1:7526492-7787219 GCF_051991255.1 Vanacampus margaritifer | reverse complement strand
TTAAGTGAGTCACTTGAATATTTTCGGAAACGTGACGCCCATTCTAGTTTGAGTTTACGAGCACTAAAAAGTATTGACGTTTTCCATCCAATTCATCATTACACTCATTGAGCATGTTTGCGATGGCAGTTTGTTCTATAACAGTGCCTTTATTGAGGAGTCATCCTTTTGCTGCTTTGTGAGATTTTATGGCCAGGAATAAATCTACTGACACTTGGAATGGATGGCGGTGCCCGAGTGAGGTCTGGAAATATGGCCCAGGAAGCAATCCAGCGGGTCACTGTTACTCATCCCCCCAGTAGGTAAAAGAGCGATAAGGATATAATCAAAACAGTGAGGCGAAGGCCAACTATAGCCAGACTGCGATGACAGATGGACTCGTACTTTCCAACTCTTTCTCTTGACACTGAAGAAACAAAATAAGAACATCCCACGAGCCCAAATTCACATTAGGTCTTTGCGGTGTGGAATGCGCCGTTGAAATGTGGTTTCATTTTGCATCCGACACAGCTATGTGTTTTGTTTTTTTTTCTCTAATAATGAACTCGGTGGAGCCCCCCAAAGCACCGCGGTGTAGATAATGCACAGTGGGCGGTAACAGTTGTGTGATCATTCAAAAACCAAATTCAAGCCCTCAAGCCTCCAGCGACTCCCCAGGCAGAGCGAGTCCCAGATGTTTGCTGAGTTTATGATTTGTTCTGGAATACACTATGAGCAATAAGTAAAGCCTCCCTGTGGCCTTGTAGCCAGATTGGATTGGAAAAACATGTTGCACCTGATGTGAATCGAGTGGGAAACAGCAACGCCGTTCATGTTGCTGGAACCTTTTTGCAAAACTGATGATGATGATGATGATGATGATGATTATGCCGAGTGAAAAATAATGTAGCATTATTTTGTTGAAAATCCACTACAAAAATTCAACCCTCAGAATCTCGGGACAGTGTTGCTTTGAGATGCGAGTTCCATACATGACCACGCGCAAGTCATTATGTCGTCTCCCCCCCCAAGAAATAAATAAATTGTAGGCCCTAATGTGTTTTTTAATACTGGGCTTGATTTAAAAAAAAAAAAAAAACCTGCAGTAATTTAAAAGCAATTTCCACATTTTTCACTCTAATTCAATGATCATTGTGCCTTCCCTTCTGGTGTATGAGCCTTGGCCACCAGGGGGCAGTATAATGCAGACATATGAGCAAAATGTTGAGACTCAGCTCCTCAGTTATCCCTTAAATATTAATCGTTTTTGCAAAGGATGTAGAATATAGACTTGTGAGTATTGTTTTGTCATCTGCCTACATGTGTTGCTCTACTTTATAACACAGTGACACCAATGCTATTTGTTAGCCTGTCTATGGCATTTCCCATTATTTGTTAGCATTTACCTTAGGAACTTTAAGGCAAAGTTATGTGGTCGTTTTAATTCTCTTTAAAAGACAAGAGGGATATAACAGGAACTGTATTCGGGATGTATAGCGCTAAGCAGCATATCATTTCTTTATAAATATATTTATATTTCTTGTGAATATTTTTTTCACAATAAATATTTAAAGCAAAAAAACATTTTGCTCGACATCAGACTCTACTCGGCTGCTTACCGTAAACAACAACATGATTGAAGTATGTTCCATGCGTGCCACTTACATGACAGTGTAATGACCCGGCAAAGCCACAGGGAACATAAAGATTTCATCAAATGTGTTTTCCTGGAACCTTGACAGATTTTAGCCAAAGAACGTGCAGTACATGTAAAGTCGCATCCAGCAGTTCACTTGTTGAGGCTGACTTTAGTAGAAGACAATGTATTCGTAGTTTCTGCCAAATAAATCAGCTCTGCTACCTTAAGGCATTCAATACACAATGGCATTTTCAGTGGGGCGCATTTACAATAATTAACAGAGATAACATATTTTTTGTTAAGATTAATTAGGGAGATGAGGATAGCATTCATTGAATCGCACATCAAGTTGGCTTTTTTTTTTTTTAGCACGTCACCTAAAATTGTTAAGTAGGACTATAAAAAGGTCAACGTGATCATTCCATAGTTTCGCTGGAGAACAATTTAGAGACAGTCTAATAGGAGTCATTTTGTGATTCTATATGGTGTTAATCTGTGCAAATCAATTTTATATCTGTTTTTTGTTGCTCCATAATTTTAATGAGATAAATGTCAAATGAAATGTAGCAAGTAAAATTGAGAAACATGTTTATGTTTATGTACCTTATCAGCCTCTTTGCAAATTCACTCCAAATACAGTACGATTCTATTCCCACTCAATTAAACGTGTTCGGAGCATGGGTAAACTTGGGAACGGTTCCAGAAGACTAACTCTCAATCTTGCAAGCTTCGGCACTCAATAGCGCCATGATTAAAGTCACTCTACTTTATTGATTGAAAAGCAGGGAGAAACAAGCCAGCACCTTTCTGCTCATCACAACCCGCTTCCTCATCTGTAAAACCTAGTGGGGGGGGGGGGGGGGATAAATAAATAAATAAAAGCCTCCTTTGACCACGTCCCCTCCTGTTGCACCCGCCCACTCTGGCCATGCTCGGTTAGCTCATCCCATCAGTTGGGAAAGTGTTTGTGCTTTTTGCACCCGAGAAAGCAGCCACAAGTTAAATTGAGTTACCTGCTCGGAGATGGTTTCATTTTCCGGGGATGGCCCCGGAGATTCTTGATGGAGCTGCTAACTACTCGTCACCCTTCTTGTCTGCTCGTGTTCATCTGAGCGGCGAGCGGCGACAGCGCCGAGGTACAGACGCCGCGGGATTCTTTGCACCGACTCAACCGTGGAGAGCAATCAGATACACCACGCTCGACGTATTTAATACTTCACGCTAGCTCTGGTTTCAGTTTTACACACTGGACAGAGATGCCTTGAGATAAGGGTTTAATTTATTCCGTGACCCAAAACACTTGTATCTCAAATCATCTTTTCCCATTGAAATGCATTAAAATGAAAATAAAAACATTCAACCGTACGAGCCCCCCCAAAAAAAACGAGAAAAGATATCGGTATCGGGCCAATAGCCGTCTTTTTTCAAGGCATTGGTACTTGCAAGGTTGGCCGATACCAGTATTGCTCACCCTTTTGTGGCCATTTTATGATCAGTGCTAGAAATTAGAAATGAGAAGAATAGAAAATTGCCCTTAATTTCATGTAATTTTAAGGAAAAATGCTATTTTGAGATATATAGATCTTTCTTAAAAGTAGAAAACAATAAATGAAAGTAAACAAATACAACAAAAAAAAAAAAAACAGCAATAAAAAATAACAATAATAATAATAAATAATAATAATAATAACATTGTACTTCATAAAAAACAAAGGTAATGACATAAGTATAATTTTTTCACACTGAATTGGCCATTGTACCTTGGCCACCTGGGGGCGGCTGTTGCGAGAGTGAACTAATTAACTGGACCCCAAAGCAGACTGAGGCCCAATCCAGACGGAAGCAAAGCTTCATTTCTCAAACAAATCTCGTACACACAGAAGCATTTCAAGACTTGCGTGTGTCCAAAAGAAGACGCTGAGGACGTTTAACGGCTGTAATGTATATGCCAAGTCTGGAGTGGCGCTATAGAGCAGCCACGGGGAGTTCGCGGAAAGCGTAGAAGAAGAATCAGCGAAGAAAACAAACACTTTTTTTTTCCACTAACTATATTGCAATCTACAGAACAAACATGGCTTTGCATGTATCGAAACAACATGAAAAAGACGAGCACAGGAGAAGTGACAATGATTCAAGCACAACAGCGCTTGTTGAACGTGGGATAAGCAAGCTAAGGGGGCTATGCAAAACGATTACGACACGGCTATCCGCCATTGTTTTTGACAGACTGACGGTTCACGCGCAGTCACGCGAGAATTGGCGCATATGTCATCAATCTGCGACCATTACGTCATCACTGGAGGAATATCCTGCATATGGTGTCCAGACTGACACGTACGGGGCGCATTTTGAAATCTTTCCACTCTGGAGCCCGGTTTCAAAAGTGATCGGTTTCAAGCTCCGAAACCGCGCCATCGTGTGGACAAACGGCCTAAACGGTAAGAAACTTGTGAGGATAGCTTGAAACTGGCTTTCGTGTGGACGGAGCCTAAGACACACGTATATACTGCACTGTTTATCGAGACATTTCAACGCCTATCAGTTCATCAATACAGTGCTAATATTAGTCATTCTTCGAAGAGGATAAATAATATACAAGTATGACTATTTGCATTCAATCCGTTGCTGAAAGCATTGTAGTACCAAAACTAAATTATTTAGCGTTAGCAGCATTATGCTGGCAGACTGTAAGTCACAAGATGTAAGTCTCCTTATTTTATTGTTACTTTGATAGTAAACCTCAAAGAACTATCTTGACACCTGTTTTTTTTTTTATCATAATTTGCTAATGTACTTCTTATTGTGATGCGAGTTGAGTCACTGTCACTATACAGCACTTGAAGAGCGTTCACAGTCAAGACAAAAAAATCATCCCAACGATGGCTCACATCTTGAAAAACTTTGTAAGTCGAGACATTTGTATCTCAAGGCACCACTGTATATGTTTTAGTTTACGGGGCCCCACTTTATCTACTTGTTGAGATATTCTCATATAATAAAAGCTGAAAACTGTAAAATGAAAGAATGGACTGCCGCACCCACTGAGAAGCTCATTCATTAGCATCTGGAGCCAAGTCAAAAGCTATTAAAAAGTCTGTATTTATAAACCGAATGAAGTTGGAAAGAACATTTACAGCACCCCAAAATGCTCTAAACCATTCCAAATGTGATAAAAGTCTTAGATTAAAATGTGACTACACAAGGATTTGTGTGTAAAGTTTTGGCTTTTTTTGTCCACCTGCCTCCATTGTGTCTACTGATACACAAATAACCTCCACAATACCGCTGAGTATTGCTTTTAACAGCAATCCCGAATGTCCCATCTTTCCAATGTCGTTTCCTTTCATCATAGTGCAAATTAGGCATACTGCGAATTAATAAAAATGATGCTGCTAAACGTCAATCAATTTCCTACAAATCCTGGTGCACATATAATCTGTCCAATTGTGATTCCAATTCCCCCCTTCTGACCAAAGTCAGCAAATCTCCGATTATCTGATGATTACCGGGTGGTGTGGTGTGTGTTAGCAGATGATAAGGCTACAGGTAGTCTAGCGTGTTTTAATTCTTCTCAATATTTTCTGGCAGTCTGGATGTCCTGTGGCACATTACTGCCTCTCACGGGTCAGTCCGGGTATTACTTTTCCCGTTTGGGGGACGAGACTCATTATGTGTGGGATGTGCCGTCTTGGAAATCTCGAGGATAGTAATCAATAGTTTATCACAAGGGTTAAAATCCAGACCGCTTCTTTAATAGATAAAGTCGGCGCACATATTTCAAAGTTTCATACGTTTATGGTGTCAGATCAGCTCAGAAAGTGCTTGTGTTTACTGTATTTTGTTAGCATTTGTTCAATAAAGCCGCTGAAAGAGCACCGGTGTCTGATTATATCTTCGCTGTATTCTAACCGCCAGCATTATTTCTTTTAACTAGTGGTGGTAGGGTATATAAAATGAGCTAACTGTTTACCTCAGATGTGCAGTTGTGTAACAAAAGCCACAGACACCTGTCCCATATACGCTCACTGGCTGCCCAACGGCCGTATATATGTCCCTACTACATTACGATAACAGCCGAACGTCAACAATATTTCACATTAATTGGTGAAAAAAGGATCAGCGCCAGCTGACTTTTGTCTTCACCTGTGAGGAACGTTTCCACATGCTAATGGAGTTGAAGCGCTTACCACAAACAATACAGTCATCCTAATAATGGACTGTGAGTTATAGATTTATTTATTTTTTTTGTATTTGATGTGGCAGATGCGCAGTGTGTTGCTTGGCAACCTGGTCAACTTTCAATTTGCACTGTCTCCTAAGCAATCTGTTATGAGCATGTATTCTGAATAAATTGCTTTTATTGGATTGATTAAAATTGGAAAAGCAAAAACACAAGTTCCTTCAAAGCAGCCTGTAGATGAGGCAACAAGTTAATTTCGTAAACAAAGTGTGACAAGTGTTAAGTGAAAATGTGAAATTTCACATCTCATGACAACTCCATGATCCGGAAATTAGGGCCAATCTTATACTTCACCAAATAACGCACACGGTGGTTGCAAACATATTTCCAGATTGTGCGGGGTGGGCGTGTCAGAAGTACAGATCGGAGAATCATGGCATCATTTTAAAAAAAGGTGACAAATCTTTGTTTGTGTACCAGGGTTAAGATGCCGCTCTGTGCATTCACGGCCTCTTAGACAAAATCTTTTTGTCTTTCTCGGGCTGTTTTCATTTTTGCCCCATTTGGCTGTTAAGTCAGGCGAACCTGTGACTTTTCAGTCCCGTGCCCTAACGATTGGCAGAAATGTTCGAGTCAAGTATTGTTGCTCTTTTATGTCGAAAGCTCAGGGTCAATGAACACTTGAACCATTGCCAGCTCCCATTTGCGATGTTCCCGTGTAGAAGGACACTGTGATGTGGTCTCCTGTGCATACCACTGAGATCTGCAGGCTTTGTAGAGGTCTTAATGTCATCCACGTGCCACTCTATTACATCACAGTCAACTAGCAGACTGGCTTTTATACATTTAAGAAATTCTCAGTCAAATATTCAGAAAAACAACTACAATTTACTATTTAACTGTATGCCGCCCACGTCACGAGCATTGTGATTACTGCCACCGCCTGGGGGCATTGTCATAATATTCCTACACAAGACAACCTACAAGTATGCTCATTAAAAGTATTTTGCATCGTTGAAGTTTTGCGAAAAACACACATTAAGATTTACTGATTCAGAGGCTTGATGATATAAAAAGCTGGCACAACTCTAGGCTTCACACATTAAGCCTGTCTAGTGTACAAAGTGTAACAAATGAATGCAGAGCTATGAGATGACTGAACTGTTTCAAAGAAAAGACAACCAATATTATTCAAACTATAGGGAAATTTGCATCGTTTGGCAGCAATAGTGGATAAAGGAAATTAAAAAAGTAGCATGCAAGGAGGAGAACAGGATACTGTACTGGACGTACTCATTGTATGTGCTCACATTAACATAATATACATTCGATATGTTCATAGTGCAGAGAGTTCACTCAGCACTTATAAAGAGGTCATAAATGTTGAAGTTGAATTTTCTTCAAACCAATTTTCTTCAAACCACTCCATCGGGGAAACTGGTGGTCGTGTCATGGCGTGGGCATTTATGGCTGCCGCTAGAACTGATTGCCTTCTATTTTTTGGACAAAAGCAACAAGATGAATTCCGAAGTGTTTCAAGAAATTTTACCTGCTCGCACTCGGCCAACTGCTTCAGTACTCGTTGGTGGACGGTGCTTCACAGTGCAGATGGAGAATGACCCGATGCACACTGTGAAAGAAACCAGAGTTTCTTTTGGTTAAATGATGGAATGATATGCAATAGCCAAGTCAATAACCTGACCTGAATCCAAGTGAGCATGTATTTCATTTGCTCATGACAAAGCGGAAGTACAGTAAAATAAGGCTTATGTGTAACATTTAATTGTAGTTTTTACTAAACTACCACATTTCTAAAAACAAACTATGCACTATGTCTCTCATCTAATTTTAAATTACCCAATCCCTTAAATTATAAACTATCATCAGTGTGTGTTTTTTTTTTCAACAATTCTTTGAGAAAGTATAGCAAAGCTAAACCCAGCATTCGACATATATTAAACCCTAGGACACAAGTTCACATAATCATCCATTTCAGAAGATAAACGGATATAAGATTCACCAATAATATGATAATGAATCGTTTTATGATTGTGATTTATCCAAGAAAAAAAATAATCACTTTTATGTACATTAATCCTTGTTGAGTTCGACTTAATGGATATTTAAGACATGTCAGTCTGCTTATAAGTGATATGGGGGGAATTGGCTTGCGTCCCATCTGTCTCTGCAGATAACCACAGACGATGATGGCCAAATCAAGGGGTGCTGTAAAGAAGTGATTTGGGGAGATTGGAGTTGAGAGAATAAATGGAATGGGGTGATTAGAGGACGGAAGGAGCAGGAGGCCGGTTTCGTTGACGTGCACGAAGGAGGGTGCGCCGGGAAGATATGAGAGCGGAGAGGAAAGATGAAGGAAATGGGGGGAAAAAAAGGCAATGGAGGGGAAGTGAAAGGATAGCAGAAAAAAGCACAGCAGACAGTTGGCCACCCCACAGTCACATCCCACAATTTACTATGTTCTGGCTCATAATGTTTTATAGTACAATCACTGATAGCGCAGTAGTCAGTAGTGATCTAATTTCACAACTCATATCCTTCAGTAATGTGAACACAAAGGGAGAGGCAGAACCATTAGGAGCGTCCAGTGCTCATCTGCCGCTACTCATGCATAATTGGCTTCCACGCACACAAAAAAAAAAAAGGTAAACAGCGAGCGATCATATTAACTTGGCAAAGTCATAATTGAAATCGGTTAACAATCAGAGCAGATGATAAAGGCCAAGAAGACATTTAGCCCCACCGCGAAGACACGAGAGCTGGATTTGTAATCAAACCTCTGCTGATTTCGGCCATTTTATCTCATCTCTCCACTTTTTGGACCAGTGGTTCTTAACCCGGGTTTGATCAAACCGCAAGGGTTCGGCGGAGGTCAAGACACACCCCTGACTCAAATTATTTGTTATGATACGCCCCCTTTGGCCATCATTGGCTGCAGGTAATCACGCTACATTGCTTGGTCTATCTGTACTGCAGGGAATTTGGTGCGCAGCGTCGTCTAATTTGTACTCTTGTGATGGTGCATCATGTGATATCTTTATTATTTTAATCCCTTCATGCTAACTATGTCAAGCAAAGAAAGAAAGTGGGTGGATGAATATGTGCAATATGAGCTGACGTATAACAGAACGTATGGCATTCCACAGGGTTCGGTTCTGGGGCCTCTGGTGTTTTCATTCCATCTGCTGCCCGTTGTAACAATCTTAAGAAAACAACAGTGGTTGTTTTAAGTGTTCTGTAGAGTTGGGTTGAGTGATGCACAATTTTGCAACGCCAAGTTGAGCAATTCTAGTCCAGCACAACTAGCTAAGCTAGCGAAATTGAAGGAACACTAGCACGGCGATGGGGAATACAAGAATACAACACTTTTTAAATTCAAGGTGAAGAGAGCCAGATTCTATGAAAAAAAAAATCACTGTTTTAGACTCAAATCAGCTCTTGTCCATCTTCACAAATGAACATTTTGTGTATTTCAAATTAAAAAATGACCTCTGAATGTCAGCATTAAAGTAAGTTAGCGACACTGTCTGTCCATGAAATATGAACAAATAACCGACCGACAAGATAAAATGTAAAGCCGCAAACACATTCACAAACATGCCTAGTAAACATAAAATTTGATGAGGACACCTAGATAAAATTAATGCACTGTAATATAACATCCCTCCAATAAAGCCACCTTCACGAGGATTTTAATGTTCACTTTTATTTGAAAGGGGTGTTGATTTATTTTATTCATATCCAAGTGGATAGTTCTGCTCTCGCGTCAGCTCCACCTTCGGAGCCGTTAAGTCAACCATGTGTCAACAAAGCAAATGAACTTAAACAACAAACTAATAGATCTCAATTCTGACTTCATACTATTAGCCGTTTATGATGGTATGCAATTATTTGACAATGATCAGGTCATGTGTTGTGTTATTTAGAGCCTACCTTGTGGGGAGTGAAAGTAGAATGGGAGTCTTGCGCCACTAGATGGCATGCGTGGCTCTTTACACTGGAATTCCAGCCAGCAGATGTGATGAGAGAAGACAATGTTGTGATCTACATTATGCAACAACAAAATCCTCTCGCCGTTGAGTACAAATAATTGTGTGCAATACACAATAGAAAATGTCCCTACCTGATCTTACTTTTCAGCAGAGAGCTCACCATGACAGCAACTCTATCAAGGGAGAGAAAAGCAGAAATAAAAGTCAATCTTCTGAATCTTTATCGAGACCCTGACTCATTCATATTTGAAAGACCGGCCGTCATCCGTGCTATTGAAACGCATAATAAATTGTGAATAGGGTGCGCGTGTTCGGGTTGAAGGGGTTCACAAGAGGCAGATAAAAAGACAACATAAGATGCCTTCTGTCATAGTGTTTGCTCGCAGGAATTATAGTTCATAAACATAGTGACACGATGTCAAATGTGCATTCAATAATCAAATTACAACTTGACAGGTAAATGTCCGTGTCCTCACTTTCAATTCAAATCACAAAACAATTATGGAGTCTGTCGAGCACAAAAAATAAATAACGACACTCAAGCATAGAATTGAAAGAATGAGAAATATCCATGCATCTGAGACTATAAAGCTTTATATTATTGACCGTGTGAGCTTCACTGCTTCTCAAGGGCAAGATAAGAGCATGAATTTCCTCAGCTGCTGCTGCTGCTGCATGTTCCTTTTCTGTCTCTCATTCTCTCTCTCATCTGCAGCAGATGGTGAAGAGAAAATCGCTTTCTGCTGGGGGGGCTGGAAACGTCAGGGTCAGGGTTTAAGCTTTGAGGTCCACTCAGATCCTGGCTGATTTGACGGGACTATTTTGTAAACTGGTCAGTCAGTCCAGTCATAAAAACGCAAAAGCATACAGTGCAATTTGGTTTACAAATCCTGGAGTGTGGCGGTTTTGTTCAATTGCATTTTTTAATTTACATGTTCACTTATATTGGCAATTAAATCTATATATTTGGGAATTAGCTACTGATCCTAGTCTGGCACATTGCAGTGTAGGTGGGCTGCAGAGAATTTTCATATTTCAAATTGGGCCTTGTCACTAAATTATGGGAACACGTAGGGTCGTGTTTAATACAAAGCACAGTCGTACCTCGGAGTTTGAACACAATTCGTTCCTGTGACGTGTTCAAAGTCCGAATTGTTCAACCTCCGAAACATTTTTTCCTATAGGAAATAATGTAAATGCAATTAATCCGTTCCCAAGCTCCAAAAAGAGAAAATTCCTATTTTAATTACTATTTGTGTAAAAAAAAAACATGTACACCCTGTACAGTATTTAAACAATAAAAAATACCTGACCTCTTGTGGTGTGATGGCATCAGTGGATGAAAAATGCTAGGTTAATGAATGCATGCTTTAGTTCAGTGCTGATTTAGTGTATTTTACATTGGGCATATTGTTAGACTACCAAGGGGTCCTGTTTAGCATCAGGCATGTTGTTGAACAGCTAAGGGGGGTCCTTGTGCCAGTATTTACGGAAGTAGTTACAACGGCGCGATAATCCACTATGGTTTGTAGCACTGTACGTTTTTCTTTTTTGCCACCGGCACTGCTGTCTTTCTTTGGGCCCATGTCGAAGAAAATTGGCGTGGAAAAATCCAAATGCACTCGCGGATGTACGAAGCACCTGCGGGAGTATTCACCCGTTCTGACTGGAAATGAGCAGCGCTTCGTCTCCGTTACCGCAACGTGAGCATTCGTCATCGCTCGGCTTCACTCGGCTACCCAATCAAGGCACGTTCGGCTTTGCTTGGATGTTCAAGATGTACGAGAATGAGGTCCAACTCCGAGACATTTTTTTACTCAGATTTTTTGGTCGAAGTCCGATTTGTATGAGTTCCGAGACGTTTGAACTCCGAGGTTCCACTGTACGTATGTCAGAAAATCGGCAAAAATCTTAATCCGACCATGGTGTTGTCCATGAATGTCTTGTTTTGCTGATAATAAAAAGACAATTTGTCTGCTTTCATGGATGGAGGACGACAGAAATCAAACAGTATTCACATTTGGTAGGCTGAAATCAAAGGATCAGACAATCTACCATCACCTTGAGAAAGAGACCCTGCCTTCTTTGCTTCGATCAGTGCGTGAGAAGAGGTGAGAGTTGTGGCAGGTCAACTCATGGCTGATAATCTGACAGTTCCTGTCTGAGAAGAAACGCTCACCCGACCATGTGAGGTTTTATTTTTCATTTTCACAAGCTGAAGGAGATGAGACGATTTGCACTGATTTGACATCATGACGGCGATGTTGGGTGAGCTGCGGACGCTCCCGGATTAAACCTTCCACGAGTGCAACAAGGTGTGGCAGGAAAGGCCGGGAAAGTGCTTTCAACTCAAAAGGGGATACCTGGTAGTTTATAGTTTGGATTTAAAAAATATCTTTTGTGTCAACAATCCTGGAACGTTTGCGGCACAGGTCCTACAATATTGTACAAGAGGCTAATTAACTCATTTGCTCCCTATTTTAAAGGTGGAGCATACAGAAGGCTTTGATGCAGCCTCTAAACTAAAGGGAATGTTTGAAGCAATGGTAGTTATTACAAAACCAATCAGCAGGTTGCAGCAGTGTATAAGAGATAAACCAGGGCCATGTTGCAAAAAGCTCTTTCCCCCACTGTTTTAAACAGATTTGTGAATAATGATGAAACTTGGCTATATTCTAATGCTAATTGCTGCAAAACGGAAACAGATAGAAATATACTTTTTTCCCCTGATGAAATATGAGTCTCTAATCTTTCTTTTGTTAGGTACCATGTTTTTACAGCCATAGAACACAATATTATGTGGGCCTTGCAAAATCAATCAAAATCCATTAAAACAGCCGGGAGCAAAGGGGGTTGCTTCAGTGAAAACGAGTGAATGAGTTCATGTCAGCGCTAAAGCTGTATTTCCTATTAGCCACCATTTTACTTGACCAAAATGACTGCTGTGAAAAAAGTCATTCAAACAAGAAATCTAACGGAGGCCTAAGACTTGCGCAAGGTCTGTACATACACTTCAGATGTGGCCCTCTTGCTAACAATTACTGTACAAGTGGGGACAATCACAACAAAAACATCCACTTGAGTAAATAGGTATGCACGACAGCACGCGCCATATTGCTTTCCTGATTATGGTTTGAATGAAATGATTTCATGACAATGACA
Source organism: Vanacampus margaritifer (assembly GCF_051991255.1). Classification (NCBI taxonomy): domain Eukaryota; kingdom Metazoa; phylum Chordata; class Actinopteri; order Syngnathiformes; family Syngnathidae; genus Vanacampus; species Vanacampus margaritifer. The sequence continues at coordinate 7,774,249 of NC_135432.1, read as the reverse complement.
GATGATTGCATTTGAAATTGAGCGATAACTTACAGTGTGCAAGTCAGTGCAGGATATAATGAAGCACAGCAAAACACATCACCTTGTGCAGTCAACAAATACAGAAAAAAAAGAAGAAGAAAAAAGGTAACAAAAGCTTGGCTTGCTCACACTGCGTAGAACAAAGACTGAAATTGTCCAGCCTATGAACACTTCAATTTGATGTGATTAAATTTCTTGAGAAGGTTTTGTGAAACCTGTTCAACAAATAGGAGTGTTATATAATACCTTGAAGCAATCAATGTAGCATGAATATTTGAAAAGCTCTAAGGTTTTCCATCCAGTAGGACAAAGTTCAATTTGTAGGCGAACTGAAATCATACTCGATTCGCCATTTTAGCCATGAAATAAACATTACACCTACAACGCATGGTGTGTTGGGAATTGTTTTCAGACATATTTCCAGTGTACACGTGGGCGCATACATTCCTTGCATGTTCCAGCCAAGCTGTTGACTTGCCTTGGGACAAGATTGTGGGAAATACCACAATGCCAGACATGATAGCGTTTTCATTTGAACACAAATACATCCAAATGTGCTTTCTTGGGCTTAATCCTGCACCTCCCCCCCCCCCCTCCCCAGAAGAAAAACACCAAAAACAAGGCCCAACACTGATACAGTACATAAAAGCATCACATAAAAATTCCTCATCAATGTCCACCCTTTAACAGGGTCCACATGGGCTCCCATGTGCCCACCAGGCACCAGTGAGCCCCCATTCAGCAAGTCTGAGTCCACGATGATCAGGTTAGGCGTGAGTGGGAGTCAGTCAAAGCTTGCAGCATTCACAGAGATTGCAAGTGGAGGGTGATGGCGCAGCGAGGGGGGAGGAGGAGTTGGCGGAGGAGGTACACCAATGAGGAGGTGGCTGCTAGAAGGCAAAGCTAATTTACTGTGACAGAAATCAGAGCTATCAGGACCACCGTGACCAAACAGCATGAGCAGCACATATCGAGTCAAACCCACGGTTCTAGTGGAGGGGGGGGGGATGATTGGCGCTCAGAGGAAGTGAAAAAGATGCACTCAACTAGACATTTACGGATAAGGTATGTGTGCGTGCATTTCTGCTAGAGAGAAGTTTTGGATACAGAAAATTAAAAGATGGATGATGTGCTGGTAGGTTGCGGAATGGAAAAGGCAATTAAGTAATCTAAAAATGGAACCAACACCCTGATAGAAGCATACACCAAAACGATAAAGAAAAAGTCAGGTTGTCATGGCTAGGTTAGATCTCTCCGGGCTTTGAGGTGCAAGGTGAACACACAACCTGTAAAATTGATGATAAATTCTTAACGGTGGGGCGAAATCTTTTAGTAAGCAAAATACTAAAAATTTAATGAAGCTGAATATTAATAGAACGCGGTGAGAAAGCTGATATTTGTGAGCCGCACAGAACGGGCCGCAGTGGTATCATTACTCAATGACGAGAGAAGGAGACACGAGGCTGGTCTCTAAATGAGACGTGATGGTGGCGGCGGAGGAGGAGGAGGGGAGGAGGAGGAGGGGATTGTGGGAGATTAAGAGAGCACTGTCGTGTTTGTTCTATACCACAAAGCAATGCGGAATGTTTGGTAAGCAGCAGTCTCATGAGCCAGTAGGAGGACCTTAAACTTGAAGCTGAGGAATCAGGCGGGAGCAATGAAATTGTTCCTCAACCGCCTCGGGATTGAGGCTCAGAGAAGCAGATAAAAATTAGACACCAACATTTGTTGGCATTCACAGAGGGGATGCTGCTTCATCAAAGAAAAAAGCTGCACTGAGTTGGACTTTCATGTCAATTGGCAGTTTATTTTCCAGTCATGGTTCTGAGGGTCTTTCTCTCCTTTTATATGTGGGATTAAGTGAAGACAAATTGCTCACATTTCAAGAAGGGGTATGAACTTTTTTGTTTTTTTTACCTTGAATGAAGTTTCCTCATTGCAAGTCACTTGTGGGAAGTCATCTGAAGTCAACTGAGAATCTCCTATAAGGTAAAGTATTTCTTGTTAGGTTTGAATACTAAAATTCCACATCTTTAAGAACAAGAAATGTGACAAACTGCTGTAGTCAGAATGTTTCATTTTGGCTGAAAATGGATGGATGGATGGATGGATGGAAGCTTGGAACTGCCAATGTGGAGTTTTTGATTGGCGAGTACGTTCGAACACATTTAAATGCATTCGAATGTACTCACAAATATGTTCTAACATACTTGCAAGTAGCCTATGTTCGAACGTACTTGTAGGCTAAATGCTACACAGCATATTTTCCCATAATGCCACGGGTTTTACTTGAGAATGAGTGCGTGAAAAAAAAGAGCATTTGGCCTACATTATACCAATAAGTTAAAAAAAATTAAGTAAAAAACATTGTTTATTCGTTTTTTTCCCCAGAATGCCATGGGCTATTAGCTTGCGCATGAGCAAATAATACCCCTTGTTTCCATGAAAAATGATGCTATTTTTTGTAGCATTTAGCCTACAAGAACGTTTGAACGTACTTGTATGTTTGAATGTACTTGCAAGTATGTTTGAACGTATTTGCGAGTACATTCCAACACAGAAGCATGAACGTCCTTGCAAATACGTTCAAGCATATTCGCCAGTCAAAAATGTTATTTCCACGCTTCCGCAGAAAGGTGCCCCAGTACATATTTTATTTTGAATGTGATTCTCATCCATGCAGGGAAAGCTGGAAGAATTTTAAACCTACAAGCTTTTACGGAAACATGATCGCCAGAATCAATCACGTTCCTCTTGTGGTGCTCCTCTGTCTCTTCCCCCCCACCAAGGAGACCTGCCCTTCCATGTGTCTTTGCACATCCGACACAGTGAGCTGCAGTGCCAGTGGTCTCACCAAGATACCCAAGTTACTGCCCTCAATCTCCATCACGCTTGATGTCAGTCACAACCAAATGTCCTGGTTGGGTCCGGGCAGCTTCAACAGAATGTCCAGACTGGAAAACTTGTGGATGGCCCACAACCAGATCAACAACTTGGCCAACGGGGCATTTCAGAATGCCTCGAGCCTACGATATCTTGACCTGTCTTCCAACAAGCTCCAAAAGGTGGAGCAGCACTATTTTGAGGGACTGTGGAGGCTGGAGGAGCTCATTCTGTTTAACAATAAAATCACCCAGGTAGAAGCCGGCACACTGACGGGTCTGAGCAGCTTGAAAAAGGCCTACTTCAGCCTCAACCTGATCACACAATTCCCATTCTTCTCCATCCAAGACCGCAGCCACCCTTTCCTGAGCATGCTGGATCTTTCATCCAACCTTATTACCCGCCTGCCATGGCAGGATGTGAAAGCATTGCCGGGATTGGTGCAGCGGGGGCTCTACCTTCATAACAACTCTTTTATTTGCGACTGCTCCATGTACAGCATGTTCTGGCACTGGGACCTCCGAGGGTACGACTCGCTGAGGGATTTCACGGACGAACACACTTGTTCCATCTCCGGAGAACCGCGAGATTCAATCCGGTTCCTGCGATACACTCGCTTTTTCAACAACTGCACCGTGGAAAGGCCCGTGTCGCTGCCAGTGACTGTGCTCCTCTCCAAGGTTTTGGTTTCAGAGGGAAAAAGTGTGCGTCTGGACTGCCAAACATCCTTGAGTAGCGCCAATCTCTCATTTACATGGCTTTCCCCCAGCCAGGGCTACATCACCCAGTCCAACGTTGATGAGACTCTAATGAGCTTGTTTGCCAATGGTACCTTGGAGATCCAAGCAGCCAAGGTCAATGACTCAGGCCTGTATGTGTGCACAGCAGAGGACATTAAAGAGGCACTGAATGCAACCAGAGAAATAAACGTGACGGTGCTCTTGCCTGAAGTAGAGTCGTACAGTACGGGTTACACAACGTTGCTGGGCTGTGTGGTAACTATGGTCCTCATCCTCATATACCTCTACCTCACCCCGTGCCGATGCAGCTGCTGTAAACAGCCCAACCCTCCGGTCGTCCCCATTGCAACATACGAACCAGCCAACTCAATGCCCATTTTCTCCGCCAGCACAGCAGACAGGGAAAAAAGCTACATGAACAAGCATGTAGCATTTATGCAGCCGATGTTGAGTGAGGAAGGACCTGAATGGACACAAGAAAGCTGAAGCAAAAAACAGAGACCATCAGACGACAAGTGATGTGTTGATATCTCTTCAAACATCAAACGTCATCTTTTCTTTTCCTGGATGTCAGACGCTATTAAATAGCACAAAAGTACCTTCTGTTTTTTTTTTTCCTGGTAGCTGCTCAAATTGGCCGTGGGGTTTAACAGTGAGCGCAGTAGAGCCTTCCTCAGCTAAAGTCTCCTCGTAACTATTTGGTGCAGCGCAATGATGAGTGGTCGGTCAAATGTGAATCGAGATCCCACTTGTAAAGGTTTTTACACAGTTAAGTCTTCTTATGATTGTATAGCAGGCTTCCCCAATCCTGGTCCTGCTGGTTTTACATTTTTCCAAACCTCCAACACACCTGATTCATATAATCAGCTCATCAGCAAGCTCTGCAGAAGCCTGATAACCATCCTAATCTTTAGAATCAGTTGTATTGGAGGAAGGAATAATCTAAACCAGAGGCAGGGAACCCTGGTCCTCGAGAGCCACTATCCCAACTGTCTTCCATGTCTCCCTCCACCAACACAGCTGATTTGATGAACAGGATCGTTATCAGGCTTCTACAGATCTTACTGATGAGCGGATAATATGAGTCAGCTGTGTTGGAGGAGGCAGACATGGAAAACAGGAGCAACAGCGGCTCTCGAGGACCAGGGTTCCCTACCCCTGATCTACACTCTGCAGGACTCTGGCCCTGGAGGACCAGGAATTGGAAAGCCTGTTGTAAGTGTTTGCAGCCTGTCAACCAGACTGTTTGTAACTGCTTCTTTATTAAGGTAGAACACCACACAAGCTGTAAAGCAAACAGTTCATGTTTCTATTAGCCAACTGCTAAAGTGTTCCTGATAAATGAGTCTGCACTTTTAATCAATTGCATTCCCTGCTGACAAAACCACAGACTGTAAAACACACAGTATAGCGTGAATTCACTAAACCACTAACCCTAAGCAAAGATAAGCAAATTCCTGCTGTAATCAACCACCGAGAGAATTCTAGCTTACTTTTCAACTGGAAAAGGAAAAAAAACTAGGCCAGTAGGGCAAATCCACAAACCCTCCTGACGCAGTGACAATCTAGTAGCAGAAAGTCAATCTAAAGTCATGTCTAATCAGAACCCATCTAAATGTTGGCGCAGGGTAGACAGCTGGTCTAACACAATTTTGGTGAAATGGATCTAACAAATAAATATGTGATCAGCGGGCATTAGGGGTGCACCGAAAGATCGGCCTACCGATTTATCGGCCCCGATTTCTTTAATTTTGGGGGCTCGGTGATCGGCCGATGCCTTAAAAATAAACCGATCTTTTCCATCAATCTCATATCGCTCTTTAAAGGTCTGAAAAAGTCAGCCACTGTCCTCTTCTGCTGAGATGACTAAATCATTTTTATTTGAGAGAACTACTTCATGTGCAGTTAAAACAACCCGCTTGTATCATTTCCCAAATATTTTTCAATGTTTTCCAATAAAACAAGATTGGAACACTGAAAGTGTATGCTGCTTGTTACGGAAAAAAAAAATAAAAATCGGGATCGGCAAAAATCGCGATCGACTTTTTAAAGGATCGGGGATCTGTGATCAGCCTGAAAATTGTGATCGGTGTACCCCTGGCGGGCATCAAACCCTTGAATCATTGAATTCATTATTATTTTTATTAAAATCAACATTAGATTTTTTTTTTTAAATCATCACACTGAGCAGCAGAGCTATTGTGGGGGTGCACGAATTATTGGGACTTTTTTGGTCTCAAGTGGCCACTTCATGCAGTCATAACTCGGCACTACTAGTGCGACGCAATCAAAGGGAATGAGATGAGACGCTTTCATAGGCCAAGGCTGTAGTCAGCTGTGACCACACCCACAGCAGCGCAGACCTCAGTCTACCAAATCATCTGGCCTGCGCTCACCTGTGAGTGTTACCAACACCAGGTCTAACCCGCCTCCATGCAGTATTACGCTGCACACCGGATTTACGTTGTTCAATACAAGAATAGAACAGAAAAAAACAGCCCTATGAAATGAGCATAATCACAACAAGTGAACATAACTGACTAATGCTTGAAGCAGCTGCCTGACAAGACCAAAGGTTGGCAGTACGTTTGCATTCCTCATTATTTGATGACATTTACCATCACACTCCTGTACAATGGAGCGGATGCAAGGCGTTGAAGTGTTGCGTGAAAGTCACGACATAGAAGACAATACAGAGGTGGTCCGGGAATTATACAGCGGAGACAGAAGAACAAATATTGCTTTCATTCCAAGCATTTGGATGTTTTGAGCTTCTAGTTTAATCTTAAAACAAATGTTGCGTCCAAGTTTAACAGGATTAGATATAATCCTTCGTGTAATGTCAAACAGAAATCATCTGAAAAGCGGCAGGCTCATGGGAGAGGGCTTGTAATTATTTCTAAACCCTTATCCAAAACTGACCTTTCATGTCTAACGAGACGAATATCGTCGTATAAGCCGCATGAAAATTCACAAACAAAAAAAAAGGTGCAGTTTTAAAATTCTAACGAGCAGCCATGCACAAGGCTACCCGCCCATGCTAAATTTAATGGCGGATCAAATCTAAAAGAGCTCGCTGTTCGCTCTACTCACTCGTTTTAGTATGCCCAGCAATAATATTTCCGCATGCGAGATGAGGTAAACCCTCATTTGGTTGTTGTCTGTAGTCAGTCACTGTCTGATATGTGCAAATTATATCAAGGTCTAAGTACGGAAAGTAAATAAATCAAGGAGGCGTGTATCTAATCACACAGGGTGCCGTGTTTACGTTTGGTGTACTGACAAAAGAAAAGTGAACTTCTTCGTTTTGTGTTTCCATCTGTTCATGACGTGCCTGCCAGCCACATCCAAGGTTGAGTGATTCAGGGCCTGAGAAAATTCAGTGTGCCACACAATTGTATTTGACGCGCACCAACGAGTAGCAGTATTTACAAACTACAGCTGTTAAAATACAATGCACATGCGTTCAAGCATGTGCACAAAATGGGAGTGTTTGACCAGAATTACGGAAGAATGCAAGAATGCAAATCAGGGCACCGACTATACAGTGGTGCCTTGACTTACAAGTTTTGCATTGCAACTCAAGACACTCATCACAAATCGTTAAAATGTGTTTATTTACTTTTTTTTTTTTTTTAAACACTCAACAGTATTATAACATATAAAACATAGACAGTAATAACATAATTTAACAGAAGGTAAATTAAACAGTTTGTGCATAGGCATTGTGCTGCTGATTTTGCTGTATTCCTTGCCCACCAGGGGGCAATATAAAACATACAGTATATTTGATGACGAAATGCAGCGGTCTCATCCAAGATAGAATTTTCTTTCTTTTCTTTAAAGGTTTACAATTGCTGCAAAAATCGATGCTAGTTTCGCTAGCCTGTTTAAAGAGCAATGTATTGTTTGTTAGCATTAAGCTAGTGGACTTGCATAAAATACAGTTAATGTGGTTCAATAAAATACACAAGCAAATCCTTTTGATTTACCGTAAACTTCAAGTGGAATTGGCAACAAACAGGTTGAAGAGCACTTCTACTTTTTGGAAGAATTGTTGACTATTTGCTAAACTAGGGTGACCAGATTTTCACATTAGTAGGGGAAGTATTACTTTAGCTAATGCTAAATGCTATCTTGCTTGACAGTACAGACGCTCCCCACCTTACGAACGAGTTACGTTCCGGACGATCGTTCGTAAGGTGAATTTGTTCGTAAGTTGCTTCAGTGCTATATTTTGTATTATAATTTATGTTTAAAGCCTATATAAGTATATTGAAGGTTTATATAAGTATGTTTAAGGCTTGTACAAGTAACCTGCATTGGTTTGTACTGAAAAAAAATTAATAAAATGGAGAGAATACGTACAGTACTGTACTGTACTACGTATGTTAGAGAGAGAGAGCGAGACACACACACACAGTATGTACATGTACGTAATAAGATAAATAAAATGAAGTTTAACTTACTTTTGGAAGATGTACTTGATGCTTAAGGAGATGATGGAGGAGGAGGAAGAGGAGGATTTTATATCATGAGAGATTCTTCGTCGTCGCTGGAATCGGCTTCAAAAGTTATTTCCTGCTTCATGGGGACCGGCGTTTTCTTCCTCCTCCTCCTCCTCGCCACGTTGCTCAGCCTCCAATGAGCTCTCACAGCGCCAATCGTCGGTATTAGCGGCGGAAAGAAGCACTACGCGCAATACAAAATCTAACTTACAGCATTTCTTTTCGAACATTTTTCGACATACTGTGCGCGCAGAAATGTTCGTATGTACCGTTGTTCGTAACTCGAATGTTCGTAAGTAGGGGAGCGTCTGTATAACAGTGCTAAACAAGTCGATGCACTCACCATTATCCAACCTTTTTTGCTCAATCCCAGCAGCTTTTGGAAGCTGGCTGTGTAATTTGGTCCCGCACCGGAAGCATGCTGTCAGAAAAGCTCAGTTTGCATCGGCTCTGACCACCAGCGACTACAGAAGTAGGACTACATTTCCCCTGATTCATAGACATTAATAATAAAACAAACCAAAAACAAACAACAACATTATTAAGAAAGAAAAAAACGAAAGAAATACAAAATTTTAAAAAAAGGGGGGGGGGAGTGTTAACATGTCTTGAAGAAGTTCATAAAAGGTTGCCACTTGTTAAAGAATTTGACATCGTTGACCCACTATGTGTGTAAGGGGGCAGTTGTAGATTTCCATTTGAGGAGGAGGTGTCGTTTAGCAACGACAGAGGTGAAAGCTATAATCTACAGTTCCCTAGCTGAATAACAACAATAATCATCAGGGAGACCAAAAATTCCAACATGAGGTGATATGGTTATGGGCCTGTAAAGAACCTTTGACATAGTATCAAAACCAATTTTGCTAAATTCCCTTTTAATGAGTTTATCAAATGAATCAAAAACAAGATGGAGGGACGGAACCTGCGTAATATCGGGACAAAACAATGGGGTTGGCCAAATCCCAAGGCTCAAAAACGGAATGTCTGGTCACCCTATGCTCAACTGTTGCTTGTGAATGTGCTGCCACGCAACTCAAGACACTTGTAAGACAAGCTACCACTGTATTCAAAAAACTCAACCAATTCATAGATTTTTTATTTAGTATTTGAAAGAGTAATCGGTCACAAGTTGAAATATATGAAGTATTTTCCTGTAATATTGTAGCTATGCTCTCATAATATGAATACATTATTTTTGTAATTTTGACGCTCTTTTCTTCTCGGTTTGATGAACCCTAACACACTGTAGAATTCAAAAGCATTTTTTTTTTTCTGTCAACAGGGAGCAGTTTGTAGCGAGAAAACATCATGTATATCTATTTCACGCGTGTGAAAGTGAGCTTCTTCCATCCCTGTTTATCTTCTTTGACATGGTTGCTCATTGATTTTTTTTTTGTTGTCATTGTGATGTTAAAAAAGTAATTAGTCTCATTCTTAGGTAAATAAATAAATTGGTTCCATTCGAACTAAGTGGTTTCGAAACGATCAAAATTAGTAATGATCAACAAACGAATGACATGATATTTCACAGTGATCCCGGCAAGTTTGTTGGCCTCATTTGAAACAGTAGGCAGCATCCTGATCATCACATTATGTAATGTGCCACCATGTGCGTTGGTTAGTGTTCTGCAAACATTGCATGGTGTGATGAGTTGGCCTAAGGTTGTAGAAGATTAACATTGGGATAAAAGCAGGTGCTATGTTTCATTGTCTTTAAATCCCTCTAATCTGCCTCCGCTTTGTGGCACAGCACACGCAGCTGCCTCTGGATTTATTGTTTCTGATTAACGGAAACCTAAAGGATATGATGTAAGTAATTCCCTCCGTTGGACTGATTGTAAACGGGGGACAGGTGATTAACCTCCACGCGGGCCAGCATGAGACTGAGAGGATGAGTCGAAGCAACATTTCATTTCAACCTTGTGACAGAAACTACTTGGGTGAAAGTCACATTGGAGGGGGGGGGGGGGGGACCACAGAGGAGGACATTAGAACAGCCCAAATGATTCAAATTGAAGGTAATTCTGCAAAGCGGATGCAGAAAAAAGCTTCTAAGCGGATTTAGTTGAGTGAAACTAGATAATAATTGCAGTTTTGATAACGCTTTTTCCCCACGTGTTCGAAGGATTTTGTTATGATCCAGTGAAACTAAGGCTGTTTGACCACAATTCTCGAAGGTATTTTTGTTGCACACACAGCACTGCTCATCACCTACAGAACACCATAACTCTGGCAGTATCATATACTTTCGGGATGCTTTTCTTCACCTGGAACAGCCGCTTGAACATGGAGGAAATTATCAGCCGTTTGAATTGAAATATCAGTCAGCGTTTAGTACAAAAATCTTCTGGCTTCTGCTAGAAAGCAAAAAAAAAAAAAAGTCAAGAAAAGCCTACTAGAACAGCTTAACGATATTTTGTGTTAATTAGAGGCACTGTAAAAGGTGGCAGGTGTGTGCTGACTCCTATTTATTGTAAGCTTCAATGCAACCCATTTAGAAGCAGGTTATTATAGTTTGGGAATTTTTTAATTTTAGTTTTTATTTCGTTTTAAAATATAGTTATTTTTAGTTATTTTATAAATGCTTAGTTTTAGTTTTTTTTTCTTCTTCAAAAAATCTGTATTACTTGTGCGCAATATTTAAAAAACACCATGGGAGCAACGTCATCTGAAGGTGCTTTTCTATTGGCTGCTGCTAGATGATGTCCCTTTTGCGTGACGCACTTTCAAATGTCCTGATTGTGGTTAATATAAAAATAAATCTACTTAAAATCACATTTAAAATCGTCCCCAAAGGCTCATGCATTAAATTGATTACAAAGACTAAAACGAAGCACATTTTTGCTATAATTATATTCGGTTTTTTAAAAGGCATTTTTGTTTTTATTTTATTTCGGTAACGATTTTTTATTTTTTTTTAGTTTTTTCGTTAGTTTTAGTTAACTAAAATAACCTTGGTTAGGAGAGGGTGTGCGCACTTATGCAATCACATTATTGTTTATTTGTACATCCCTGTGGACAACATTTTTGTTTTACTGTAATTTGGTTGGGTTTTAGAGGTTATAGGTCACTTTTGTATATTACAAAAACCTGGCATTTGATCAAGGGTGTGTACTGTGTACACTTTTTGTATCAATGGTACAGTTATATAATCATTGGCTGATCAAATGTTATCTAGTGTGAATAAGATTCCCTTGTAGGCTCAGAAGATATAAAGTCAAAGCTTCCCCAAATAATACATTGATGCCAGTAGCCTTGGTGGACTTTTACTCTGAAGTCGGCTTGCGTGGTGGCGTGGCTGCTAGCTTGCTTCCCTTTTCAACGTTTCGACTTAAATTATCAAAGTTTTTATTGAAATGACATATTTTTAACCAACATTATCATAATGCCAACCCTAAAGTATATTCAACTGCTAATTCAGGACACTAAGAAAACGCTAGTCACTTACACCGTCGTCGTATGAAACGGGCACAAGTCTCCGAGGTTAGTGGCTAGCAACTAGCTGTTAGCATTAGCAACGAGTGGCTGGCTCTCAACAGTAAACGATTTCTTGATTTCTTTTTCAACATCCTGGACCTAGGCTACTACGTTGTATTTCACTAAAGGAAGTGAATGTGCCTTAAAATGCCCTTTGTCTTTTTCATCGTTTATCCTGTTTATTATTCTTAGTAGTAGTAGTAGTATTTTGGATGACTCCACTTCAAAGACATCACAGTTCACATATTTCACAGATAAAATATACATTTGAGTTGCTTTTCATTCTCTCAACTCTGAATTAACACTAGCCAACTTCAGACTTGCTTGTAGTGCCTTTAAATCCTCATTAGAATTTCTAACAAGCACAGAAGTGTGTAATCAGGGGTGCTTCCTCTAAATGATCCTGAACAGATAACAAAAGAAGCAGACGTATAGCAACGACCCATTAATGCTGAAGGATGCCCCTCTCGCAGCAAACACTTCACCGAGCATCAATTAAAAATGCAATTCCCTTCCCGGAGTAATTGTTGTCCCTCATTGACACTGCCTCTAAAGGGAATTAAATAATTTTATTCAAGAATCTAATTAAAGGTGAAAGGGAAGTTTTACTCCAAACAACAAGTTCGATTGCCATTGCGTGAGGAGGGCTGACTCGGCTGTCAACTGGAGCAATTACCGAACTGTCAAAACTGTCACCAGGCCCCCGAGTCGAAGCAGCCATCTGTGGCGGATATTTGCACATTTTGCAGACGCTAGGCACTCACGTACACAATAAATACACTAAATTCACTCATGCTTTAATTCCATTCTAATTTACTTGGAGTATGTGTCCACTAGATACAGATTTCGGTCCACAAACAGCATAAGTGAATCTGAATGTATTTTCGCAGCTCGGCAGAGCCAAAAAAACAACTTTTGAAAGGCGCTAGGTAGACCTTGACAAGGCAATCTGATATGTAACAGATAGAAGTTAGGCTGATTTTTTATTTTTTTATTTTTGCTTTGACTTGTGAGCAAAAGGCAGTGATTTTGAGCAATTCTTCAAAAAAGAAACTTCCATACCTGATGCCCCATACTGCCACACTCAACTGAAGATTACTGTCAAACAAAACACAACACAAACAGTATTACACGTCGTGTATTTAAAATAACCAAAGAACTTTTGGCTAGCTTAATGCTAACAACTGGCATTGTGTTAAAATAAAATGCTACAACAATAAATGTGTGTATTTTTATGTACTTGTGCTAGCAGCACAAACACCTGCGATAAAAAGGGATACTATGAGTTATTTTGTAGACATAACAATAAGAGCGAAGGCACATTTTTATGTAACTATATTAACAGCGTCCTCCTGAAATGTTCCAACATGACAAGGCAGTAAGCGCCACAGAACAAATAAAAAATACTTTCCATAGATTTCTTTTTTTGCTAGCTTGCGGATTTAGTATGATTGGTCAGGTTTCCATTCAATTGTTTCAAATTTTTTAAGTGAATTTACTGAAAATGCGCAAAACGGGCATGCGACTTATGCCCGTTTCCAGCCGCCGCTGTAGGTGGCGATATACACCATAGAGATGGGATCCACCAGTAATTTAAAAGAAGAAGAATAACAGGAAGCAACTGCGCCGTTCGATGTTGTGTGAGTTTGTTTTTGTAATTCTTGATCAACCGTAGCGTTTCTTTGCTGTTTATATCTAAAATTGCATTAATATTCGCTTCTTTAATTAATTCCCCAAAAAGATTTCTACTTTGTTATCCCCCTCCCCCAAACATACCTTACTTTATCGACCGCCATTGCTTTGTGACTACAAACATACGTGTGAAGTAATATTTGGTCAAAACGTGTGAGGTATATCTGGTCTTGTCAGTATTTATTCGCAAAACCATACAAACTAAATTTCCATAGCCAAAATTTGCATGTCCCGTTTTCCGATACGCTTCAAAATCCACCCCCACCAAGCGTAAAAACTTTTTGGCAAATTTTGGAACCTTTTTCGTATCTTTAGCGTTTCCATTCAGGATTATTTTAGCATTTCGTGAAAATTTTGATAAAAATGGGTGGATGGAAACCCCACTATTGCTATACGACGGAGATAATTAGTGTGAATGACGTGTCAAGACTACGGTTGAGAGATTCTGGTTACTTTATTGATACTTGATTAATCGTGAGTTAACTAGTGAAGTCATGCGATTAATTACGATTACAAATTTTAATCTTTAAACTGATGCCCCTAATTTTTAATAATGTTTTATTTAAAAATAATAATAATTAAAAAAATATAAAAACATTTTTTGTTTAATTTTTAATAATCTTTTTTTTTTTTTTTTTTTTAAGAAAAGTTTATTAAAAATTCGGGGCGTCAAGCGATCGCATGACTAGTTAACTCACAATTAATCACCAATTAAATATCTGTTCTAAATGTACATTAAAAAAATATATAGGTTTTCATACTCTTGTTAAAAAAAGTGGGAAAAAATGTTAAACTAATAGAAATAGTTAAAATGAATTTTTTTACGTCTATAGCCGTCAATGGCAGTGAATGAGCTAATGAAACTTGGTGTACTTGTTGATAGAGATGGAACAACACTAAATCTAAAATTTTAGATTAAATCGGAGCAGGGGTTTGGGCGCCACGCCGGCCGGTCGAATTTTGATATTTTTAGCAACAAGGGGCGTGGCCGCCTTCCTTTGAACCCCTTATTACTGCTAAACAAAAAAAAAAGAGTTTACATCTCTCAAACGTTTATGTTTTAGAAAACACGTGAGAGATTACGTTTCATGAAAATTATTTTTAGGCTCACATGATCCACAAGGTCAATTTCAAGGTCAAATAATAAGTCAAAATGTCCTTTTTGGGGGGGTTGCCATGCCCTCGTTGGCCAAAGCGGAGCACCAGGAGAAGCCCAAAAATTAATTGAGCATTAAATCATGATGCAAACTGTTTAATTATCAATTCAAGGAAAATAGCACTGACTGTATAATATTCTACTTAACTCATTCACTGCCATTGACGGCTATAAACGTCAAAAATTCATTTAAACTATTATATTAATTTAACTTTTTTCCACTTTTGTTAACACGAGTATGAAAACCTAGATCTTTTTAATTGTACATTTAGAACAGATATACAATTTGTAATTAATCGTGAGTTAACTAGTGAAGTCATGTGATAAATTACAATTAAACATTTTAATCACCTGTCACCCCTAATTTTATCTTAATTATCTTTTTTTTTTAATGAATTTATGGCAGTGAATGAGTTAATAATAGCGGAAATGTGTAGAATGTAAATATTTAATTTAATAAGTTTGTCCACTGTAATTTAATGCTGTAATTCAATTCATTTTGTTGCTCCTTCTGGTCCTTCCACCTTGGCCCATAACAGTCACAAAAGACAAATGAATAGTCATCATTGTTCTCAGAGATTCAATAAGCTTCAATAATGTAATCTTTCCCCACAGAGGATAAAGAACATACGCCTGTGTGAGTATTGTGATCATGTCTGTTGACACTGAGTATTTATTTCCACAGGTGTTGTTCTGGCTCCCTCCCAGCTTTGAAACAACCTCAGATGGAATATTGACAGAACGACTTGTTCTCTAGACAGCAATGCTAGTTAACAAGCAATATTTTCTTCTGGACACGTGCCCTACTTCCAACCATCAATACATCTCTTCAGCGGGAGTGTTTCAGCGAGGTCCCATTTGATCAGCTCTCGTCCGAGTGCACAAAGGCGGCTTCCCGTGCGGTCAATGATCTGATGAAATTAGATTTGTGAAAAGGAAGGAATTTATAAACACACGAGATTTGATGCACATCTTGAAAACTCTTCCCTTCACGGGAACTCATTTTGCCACAGCAAAACTAAAATATTTAACTCATTCACTGCCATTGACGGCTATAAACGTCAAAAATTCATTTGAACTATTTCTATTAGATTGACTTTTTTTCCCACTTTTGTTAAGAGTATAAAAACCTAGAATTTTTTTATTGTACATTTAGAGCAGATATAACATTTTTGATTAATCGTGAGTTAGCTATTGAAGTCAAGCGATTAATTAATATAATCGCCTGATGCGATTTAAAAAAACAAAAGAAAAAATTCTTAAAAATTAGGGGCATCAGGCAATTAAAATTTATAATCGTAATTGATCGCGTGACTTCAGTAATTAACTCACATTTAATCACAAACGTTATATCTGTTCTAAATGTACAATAAAAAAATATAGGTTTTCATGCACTAGTTGACAAAAGTGGGAAAAAAATGTTAAACTAATAGAAATAGTTCAAATGAATTTTGGACGTCTATAGCCGTCATTGGCAGTGAATGAGTTAAAAGTCAAAAGAACAGTGGGCACAACAAGCAACTCGCTAACCAAACAACCCCCCACTGCAAACCAGAGCCATACTTGTGCTACACAGGTATGGCTCTGTGAATCATTTTTTAATCACATGACATTTTAAAGCATTAATGAGGCCACAGAAATGCACCAGCGCGGTTGTGGCCAGTTGAGTGTCTGGTTTTGACTATTTTATGCACAGCTCATTAGTTTCCAACACGCGGGTCAGCTCAAGGGTCGCAATATACATGCGGCAATGAAGTTGCGTCAACATTAGGGTAGCACGAGAGAGAGAGAGAGAGAGAGAGAGAGAGAGAGAGAGAGAGAGAGAGAGAGAGAGAGAGAGAGAGAGAGAGAGAGAGAGAGAGAGAGAGAGAGAGAGAGAGAGAGAGAGAGAGAGAGAGAGAGAGAGAGAGAGAGAGAGAGAGAGAGAGAGAGAGAGAGAGAGAGAGAAAAAGAGGAAAAGTAGCTACAAGGTGTTTAATAGAAGAAAAACTTGACACCGTTTGCTTTGGATGGGGGAGAAAGTCCATCGGCGCCGATAATAATTGGGCTAAAAATAAAAAAATCGAGTGAAGCATTCATGGCAATACTAATGTTCCATGTTTGTGATTGTGGATTTTAACCATTGTCAGTGTCTGATGTGAGAGGTGCTATATAAATCACATGCTCTTATTTACTCATCCCACATGCGAAGCACATGCAATTTCAGTTCATTGAAGACGCTAAATTGTTCCTAAGTGTTCGAGTGTAAATGGTTGTTTGCAGGCTTGGGGAGTAACGGAATACATGTACCGTCGTTACAGATTGCAATTTTTTTTAAACTGTATTCCATTACAGTTACAGGAAAAAACATGTAATCAGATTACAGGTACATTTATTAAAAATGGTGATTACTTCGAGGGATTACAATTTCTATGATGAGAGTGTGAAAGAGGGTGAGAGAGAGAGACAGAGAGAAGGACAGAGAGAGTGGGACCGTTGCTACATGTCGGGGGAGGTCGGAACGAACAAACAAACTGACTAGTCGTGTCCTCCACACGCGGGCAGTTTGAAAAAGCTTCACAGACGGGAGGAGGAAATGGCGACCGGTATTCACTGGAACTTACTCGGAGCGAAAGTTTGAGCTGAGAGTCCAGCGGCATGCTAGGCGCTGTAGCTTCTTGCTAGCTAGCCCGCTAGTCTACCACCATAATGTGAGTCACACCTTCCAAACAAATCTTTCTCCCACCAATTCACTATTTAAACATCATACACAACATATACACGGCTAAACTTGTGACTGGGATAAAAGTTCAATTTGCAGTTGATGTCACACATCTATCTATGACATCTATCCATCTATCTATCTATCTATCTATGCTTTAAGTGACAGTTCAAAAACAGCATATGGCCTTCAATCAATCAATTAATAGCCTTCATGCTTTTTAACTACACTAGGATTTTTGCTATTTGTAGGTTACCCAAGTCCCTATCACCCGCAAATAGCAGGGGCACATTGTATAGAATATACTGTACATTGTGGTGACATTTATTTTTATTTTGTCTTCATGAGCATACTCAATATTGGAGTAAAAGTAATCCAGTTACATTAATATTATGGTACTTGGATTACGTTACTAACTACATTTTTTAGCAGGTAACTGTAACGGATTACATTTCAAAAGTAACCCTCCCAACCCTGGTTGTTTGTCTATAAACCTGCTCAGATGAGAAGCGAAACACAACAGTCCCCTTGCAACTGATTGGATATGCTGGTGCAAGGTCTGTGACAAGTAGAATGAAGGGAGTATTGGGGGAGACCATGCAAAGGCAATGAGCCAGATGAACACAGCTCAAAGCCCACAACCGCACTGGAGACGCACAGGCAAGGAATGATGAAAAGAGGTGGACGAATAGAACAGGACAGAAGATGAGATGCTTCTTCAGCACGGGACTGATGACAGCTGACAAGGTGAAAAACTACAAGACATTACGGCTATCAATATCAAATATTTTTTTAATCGATTATCCTATCGATTGTTCCATCGAATAATCACCCCCTCCCCATATTTTTTTGTTTTGTTTTTTGTTAAGCCACTAAAGTTGAAAGTGAGTTGAATTGGTCATCATGGCAGGACTCAATCCCTATTATAAAATATTGGGCTATGGGCATTAGGGATGCGCCCCCAAAAAAAAAATCGATTCTCATTTAAGTGCGATTCAGAATCGATTTTAAATGTCCCAAAATCTATTTTATACTGTCTTGCCTTTGTTAGTGTGTGCCTTGGGAGCGCTGTTCATGTTGTACTCGATTTGGCCACTGAGGGGCAGTGTGGTCTTATACACTGTTAAGTTGTAGCCACATTAGAGAGTAGAAGTAAAAAGTCCCGATCAAGTTATTCCAATAAAAGTTGTTTTTTTTGCAGCGTGGAGCCGTTCTTTTAAGTGATAAAAATGCCACGAGTAGCACGCTAATTAGCATTAGTGAGTCAGCCTGGAGTAGATTATTACGATTCTTTGCACATCTAAAAATTGAAGCCAAAATCATTGTCAATCAAATCATTTTGAATCAAAAATCATTCTTAACCGAAAATCAATTCTGAATCCAATCGCAGACCTAAAAATCTGAACCGAATCGAATCGCGATACATTCAAAGATTCCCACCCCTAATGAGCATCATCATCATCATCATCATCGGTGCCACTTCTGCATTGAGCAAAAGTTTTTCCCTTTAAAGTTTTGATACAATTTAAGAGTAAAAGACATGTTCAAAGCTGCAGGCATGCTTCTCTGTTTCTTTCTAATTTGTCACATTTCTACGATTAAATGAAGCTGCTTAGACGTTGATTCAATATTTACTTGCCCATAGCGCGTCAATTGGATGTCGCTTAGCTTTCCATCACTGCTTGAAGAAAGATTGTTTACCAAAATAAACAAATGTTTTGGAGCAGGGAAAAGCAGCATCACAGCAAGAACCTGATGAAAGTATTTCCCAATGTGGCTCAACGTCGTCTCAGTCGGCCAGTTATGTTTTTGTTTTGTTTTTAAATCAAGTCATTCATTAATTGAGGGTTGATTTACATTTGAATCTGTTAGCTTTTCCGCTTAAGAGTTTATCGTAATAACTAGTTTTAACATAATTATTTCGACAAGGATTTTCATCGGTTTTCGGTGCGCCTCGGAAGCCATGACACCTAATGGCCCAGCCAAGTCTGCACTAAAGCAAGTTTCACACAAATTACAAAACAAGTAAACCACTTCCACTTGAATACCAGAAGGCACAATTAACCTGTGATGTGGGAATCTAATAAGTTTCTTTCCCACTCCTTTTGCTGCCTGCTGGTGCAAGTGGTGATGGCTTTAAAAAAAAAAATAATAATAATAATCTGTTTTTTTTTTGTTTTTTACTAAAGTATGTGTGCTATTGTTTGGCTCCTTGGATAAATAAGTTTTGGCTTTCTCAAAAAATAATTAAAAATCAATCAATGTGATTTAGCTTCGTATTCAAGTAATCGTGCCCGGATGTCACGCTGAGTAAGCAACTTGCTATCAGTGCTGTACTGTGAGATTTTTCTGACGTAAAATATCATCACCTTCCTAAAATAATGGCCTATTTCATGTTTTCCGTTTTTTTCCCCCACCAGGAAATACGAAAATTGAAACAAATACTGATGTAGAATTCAGTGATCTGTTCAACTATGAAGTAGCCAATTCCAGCATTCAGAGTAAGGCACAAAAACAAACAAAACATATGTATAATATAGTTTTTAAAATGGTGACGATATGTGCCCTGGCTCAATTAAGGTTGTGATTACTTACCTAGTGGCACAAAAAAGGACTGAAAACGAGTGGCGAATGAGTCGGTGTCAAGTTTTGAAGTCGACTGCTAGCTGGCTAGCTATCGGGAAAATTTCATTGAAAACCTGTACATTACAAGAAACATCAACAATGTAGAAACTGAAAATAATACATGCAAAGAGATAATACACGTTTCACAAAACAAGTAGTGACCTATTTGGACATAAGGACTCAGTCCGGCTACGATCCCCTTTTATACAAGAGGTTCACGTCAGCCGGAACCCTGAAAATGTCCTTTTTTGAATTCTTTCTCGAGTGACACATGCGCGTGGGGATTTCCGTGCTGTTTCAGCACCGCCACCTGGCGGTCGGGAGGGACGAAATAAAACTGCGAACACAAACTAATTGTTCATTTTTAGTAAAAATATGAACACGACAAAGAACTACTGAATGTGGGTTTTCTTCTCTAAATAAGTTTGCATTACATTTGTTAAAGAAAGATCAATGATGAAGCAGTAAGACTCCCGCGGCCATCCATTGGTTCATTAGAGAAATTAGAGAATCCGTTTATCCAATACCTATTACGTATTTCTAAACATATTTCTGTATGTTTATTTATACCTTGACAAATCCGGTGAGCTCTGCCAGTGGTGGAGAATCAAGTCGCTGCTTTTCCTCCCCTGCACCACGTGATTGCACGACTGTATATCGATCCATCCATCCATAGATGCTTAAAAAATAAAACACAAACAGAAACCTGTGAGTTGCAGTTGATTTAGAAGTGATAATTGTTTGTCTTTACACGAGTTATGACAAATTGACAATTGCATAAATGAGATCTGGAGTTGAGAACGTGAAGCCATTTTATTAATGAAATGGCGCCCTCTGGTGTATTTCACGGGAAACTGCGTTGAAGCAGCAATCGACGCCATACGTAAAAAAGAAATGTTTAAAAAAAAAAATACTTCAGTCGACTTCAAACTACTCTCCACTGAGTAATTGTGGATATATGTAACCATTTACAGCATAGTACTGCATTTAGTCATAGGCAATCACAAGAGTATTAAACATCCCTTTTGGTACACGTAGGTGGAGTAGATTCATTTTTTTTGCAATCATTCTGTTTTGGATTGAATATAATCCAAATCAGAATTCAGTAAAAATGCACATACAATTTAAGATAAATCCATCTACAGCTGAATTCAGAAATACTGCATTCACACTAGTATATAAACATCTAGGCCATTGTACAGTATACAGCATTTTTAATGGTTTAACACCAGTTTCACCCAACACTGTCACGCAACCAATATTTGAAATGTTTTATTTCACAGAATTTAGGACAGCCAACTGCATAAAAGAAGAAAAAAAAGAAACAGCAAGTTAAATTTGTACTCAATTTTTTTTATATAAAAAAATATCCTTTCCCCTTGTTCATAAACTGTTTGAAAAGCAGAATAAACAGAAATTACAGGGTAAATTCTGAGAAGCTGAAAGGCCAATAGCATTTGTTGGCAAATATAAATATAGTGGTTTGAACTGGGTGTCTTAACAGCTCACACGGAAAGAGTGCATACATAGAGTTAACGCGACAGTAGGACACTCGGCACTGCCTGTATCAACCTTTATTAATGTAGAAAACCATGATCCTTATTTATCAATTCAGAACATCAGCTTTATGACAAAGAAACATACATATATACATATACATATATATATACACATATGTATATACATATATATATATACACATGTATATACATATATATACACATATATATATATACACATTCAGCCAGTCCTAGTCTCTGGAGTATGACGTTTGTGTTGCCCCTTGCAACAACTTGATTGTCTACTCAGGGGCATAATTGTGAGCGTATGTGTAGTCTGTGTAGTAATTATGTGCCCCGCCCCTGCCTGTTGGGTAACCCCAAGGGCATGGACCCCCTCCAGGCCCATCCGCCCACTCGTGTCCTCGTCCCGGTCCTGGTCGCGGCCAAACTCCCGGAGGAACTCCTCTCCCCCGGAAGGGTCCAGGACCCATAGCACCCCGCATAGGCCCATGATTCATTGGTGCCGGCGGCATGCCGTAGCCCATGCCGCACATTTGCGGTGGAGGGAATTTAGATCTGACTGCTGAGCCCCCTCTGGTGGCCACTGTGTGAACACCCACAGGAGCCCCAGGTTTGTCAGTGCAATTCACTTGAGTCCTGCCACTTGGGCAAGCGGGCTTGCTCCCGCCGAGGGTTTTCCCACTCACAGTGGGATCAACCGTACCGGGCGGAACCGCGGTGCCGGTCCCTGACGTCCCCCATGCGCCCTCCCCGGCTCCGCTGAGCGTCCTGTCGGCTTGTTGCGCTGGGGTACTTGCACTGATGGGAATGCCAGTCATGTAACTTTGCTTGGCTGTGTCACCGTTGTCTACATAAGGGAGGGAGGGGGTGAGCGGAGGGGTCCCGGGAGCTCCAGGTCCTGCGGGGTCCGAGCCGTACGTGTGACCCAGCATCATGAGGTGAGGCGGAGGAGGTGGTTTGACCTCCAACGGGAGGGAGGCCAGATTGGCGAGAGGTCCCGCTGTGGTGTTGACAGTAGGTGGCGTCGCCGTGGTCAAGACTGTGGCCGGGGGGCGGTAGTCTTGCTCTTGGTTGCTGCTGCAGGGTGAGGCGGGATAGGCCGGGGAGGCGGCGTAACTGGACGAGCCGGTGTAGGAAGACCACGAGGCCGAGGGACACAGGAAACTTTGGTGAGGGTTGACGGGAAAACCTCCCGGGGACGAGTTTCCCAGGTCTGAAGAGCTCATGCCTAACTGGTTTGCGGCTTTGAATTGAGAGATGGCCGTTTTGAGAGCGCTGTAGTCGGACTGCGGCGGAGTTCCATCAGGGGTGGCCTGGTGGTCGGGGAGCGGCGGACGAAACTCTTTGGTGTTGGGCAGAGGCGGCTGCGGCGCCATCGCCGTGTCCGCTTCGGGGTTCTGCTCTTTGCCATCGATGACGCCGACGGAAGTCTCGCCGTCATCCGAGTCCAACGACATGTCCTCCGCTCCCTCGCAGTCATCGTTCACTACTGAGAAGACAGGAGGAGGTTAAAAATAGAAAAGTGTGGGCAAAAGATACAAATCAAGGCGATTCAGTGGAAAGTAAGCGTACAGTAACTGATGAGATAGTGAGCTGAGCAGAACAGGTGCAACAATTACTCTATTAAATCAACAATAATCAATAATCAAATTGATCAACAACTATTTTGATAATCAATTGTTAAGAGACCTTGTTGAATTTGAAATTGTCCAAATCCTGATTTCAGCCTCTCGGAAATAAATATTGTCAGATTGCTGTAGAGCTCCATGAAAGCAGACTGATAATCTTGGTGTTTGATCCGAGTTAAGACACCTGCTTTGGAAAACAATGATCAACATTTTTGTCTATTTTCTTGTTTTACTTTGGAGCACAATGAATATGTTTGCCGACTTTCGTTACAGACCAAAGCAGTGACTGAATTATAATCCATTAAAGTTTGTGCTGTACTGTGAATTTAAAATGTTTTTTATTTTAGCTGTGTAAATTAAATATTTTTTTTAATTAATAGATCAACTGAAAATAACCCAACATATCACTTGATTACTATATTGCAACAATTGTTAAGTGCAGCTCTAAACAGAGCAACAGAGGACAATTTAGCCAACAATTGTTGGACTGCTTGTGCTAAAACTACCCACCAGTAGAGGGCGGCGTTGGCAGCTCATTTTGACTGATGGACCCAATCAGGCTGTGGAAAGCGCTCATAATATCGTCGATGCTCGCTATCATTATTCCATTCCTGGAATACTGTAGGAACATTTCAAAGGGCCTCTCTGAAAAAAGAAAACAGAAAATGTATCCAAATAAAAATTCATTTGCCTACATGTAAATTTAAATACAATGAAGCTACCTGTGACGAAAATAAGATGCCGCTGTTGCGTGTGCTGAGCTTGTAGCTTAATTAGGCATTCGAGATCAGGAGCCTGACGTGACTGGGCGTCGCACTCGTGGTACGGAAGGAACTCGACAAGGTGCTTCTTTTGATAGGCTGTCAGGAGATTGAGGAGCCCCATCGCGTTGGTGTTCAACCTGTGACACGATACACAACGTCGTCCTCATTTTAGCTCACAGTTGGCCAAAGATTTATCTTTCTCAAACTGACCGGCCCATTTCTTTAAGCTTCTTCTGTGACTTGCAGTGCACCTTCCACTGCCAGGGCTGCTCGGGGGTACTTTGCTCCTCCAAGAACTTCAGCAATGCCTGCAGGCGATCTGAGAGAGAGAGCGAGAGAGAGAGAAAAAAATCAGTTATTACTGAACTTAAAATAAAAAACAAGAGAGCACGTTAAGAACAAGAACTAACCCTGTGTGATGAGGTCGGGATTTAGGACAAACTCATCGGATACCAGGAAGCCTCCAGACACAAACAGTTCATTGTAAGTGTGGTTCTTCACGTCGTCCAGAGTGTCAACACCAGCGAAGCTCACTGACGGCAACTTCTTCAAGGACACCAGCGCTGGGATCTACAAGATACAAACGGTGGACATTTTGGGGTGAAAATCACTTTGACAAAGGATCAGTAAATCTGCAACGAAACGCAGATGGCAGCTGAGACGGTGATGATGTCAATATTACCTTGTGCACATGAGCGGCAATGTGCTCGTTCTGAATGATGATAAGCAGTTTGTCGAGGCTGCTGCTGTTTTCCAGAAACATCTGCGGGGTGCACTCGCTGTTGCCAAGACTTTTCAAGTATTCCTTCAGGACAAACAAACAAACATTATTTTTAATTGGAATTGTAGCAATGTGCGAGCGCAGGCCAGCATAAGAAATCACTGAATGAAGGCCTCTTCACACTGCACTTAAGCGCAAGGACACGGCACTTTGTTGTCAGTCTACCAAGAAGTAACATGGATGCTTTTCCTGTTAGTTGGTTTACTGCGTTTGCCACTCTGAAATCGCCAACCGTTTCCTATTTGATGCGTCTAATGTCACAGAACTCACAAGAACATTTTTCACTTGAAGTGCTGCAAGCACATACACAATGAATGGGTTTGTTGACGGCGCGCTATGTATGCCCTGCCAAGTGCAGAGTGAAAAGGCCATCAAGACAAATAAAATCTGCGATGTAATCATGTTAGAATGAAGCTTGCAACTATGCATACAGCCTTAAAAAGATCCAGCACACTACAATTCTTACAATAATATTTTCTATGCCGCACCACTAGCCTAAACACGGCATTCCGATTAATATCAGCAAAATCCTCTCGTTTGTATCCATCTCAGGTGGCAGCCATTTTGCTATTTGCTGTCAACGGAAAAAGGTCATCACAGCTGCTCAAGGCTCCGGTGACGACCAATCATGGCTCACTTGTTTTCTGAAACTGGGTTGTGATTGGTTGTTAGCTGAGCAACTGTGATGTCCTTTTCAGTCGACAGCAAGTAGCAAAATGGCCGCCACCTGAGATGGATAAAACGGGTGGATTTTGCTGCAGAACTTATATTCCACAAAAGAAAATATTAATCACAATGTCGTGTTTAGACTAGTGGAGGCACATAAAACATATTGAAACAAATGTCCTTTTATGTACATGTTTAGTAGTTCAATGGTAACTGTACTTTGCATTAATTCTTTCTTTTTTTAATTTCCAATTACAATCGTCCATTTTTCATTCAAGTTATGCGCAATACATTTTAAGCAAATGTTTTTTTTCCTTAGTCCACCCCCCTATATTTAAGAGCATTGACTGATAATGCTAAAAATGTGCATAATATTAATGATCAAAATAGATGAAAATTTTTGTCTTTTATGTTCCTGTTTGTCATTATGGTGGTGCTAAGAGGGCCAAGAATTTTTTTGAGGTGGTACTTGGAGAAGCGCTGACCAATAAAACACTAATGGACAGAAATTTGTAGACTTTGAATATGCGCTTCTGCTTTCAAAAGGTAGCAGTTATAAGACAACCCTCATCATGACTTCATTACCGCCTCACACTGATTTCACAGTAAAGCGATGACAATGAGAAAGGGACGCTCGTCACTATTTATTATTATTATTATTATTATTATTTTTTTTTTTTAGAGTCCTACCTTGATCTCCTTGCAGACAGTACTCTCTTCGCCCTCATCCCCGGAGTAAATGTAGAACTTGACCGTATTCTTGGTGACGTCCTTAAAGATCTCCACCAGGCTGCTGAAAACTTCTGGTTTTAGCTGACCAATGAGGCTGCCCGGCATGAGTCCGGTACCGGTGCTGGCGGCGGTGCTGGCAGTGCTGGTGTTGCTGGCACTAGCAACAGCGCTGGAGGAAGTAGCAGAGACGGCCTTTTGGGATTTCTCTGGAGGGATCTGGGAGGGAGAATAAGCCTCTTCCACAATCTCAGCTGAAACTGGATCGGATTTAGTCTTGCTTTCTATCGCCTCTTTTACGAGACCTTGATTACTACTCTGAGATGGGTCGGTGTTCATCGGAAGGTCCTGTACTTCAGGTTTGGAAGTTGGCACGGATGATGGCGTCGGTACATCAGGCATGGAATCAGCCGGCTCCGTGGAAGAGGCCTTGGGTGAAACAGGTGGGGCCGGGATCAACTCTTTCAACTGCTCACTAAGTGCTTGGACGTGCTCCTGCATGGACACGGGGTTGGCGCGCTCGACGACAAAGCCTGAGAAGCTGGCCCTGTGCTGCCAGGAATTGTGCAGAGGTAGGCGCGGAGGTAGCTGCAAGGTGTATGTGATGCAATGACTTTGCATTATGTTTTTAATGTCTGAAGTGAGGCTGTGCATTTCCTGGTTCAGTATAGTGTCCAAGCTGATAGAGGGCCTGAAAGGAGCTTCCTCTGATAACGATAACGACGGTGGTGGGGCAGCCGACTGTTTCACATCAATCGCCGACGGCATCGTTGGCTCGAGGATCTCGCTCGCCACAGCCTCCGGCTCGGGCAGGGACTGTAGTTTTTCTAGATGAGAACAGAGTGGAAACGTTTCATGGTAATGCGCAGACAAATACATATATACAAACCTCTGGAGTTTGTACACCCATAAACTGATCTGGATGTATATACTCTCAAATTAAAGTTGAAAGTCTGCATTTAAAGCACATCATCTTTGTCCCCCCCCCAAAAAAAAGGATTTGTGTCAACATTCCAATATTTAAGAACCAGACTGTACATGTCAAATTTTACAATATAATTAACTCATTCGCTACCATTGACGGCTATAGATGTCAAAAATTCATTTGAACTATTTCTATTTATTTCTTTTTTTCCCACTTTTGTTATAAAAATTATGAAAACCTAGAATTTGTTTTATTGTACATTTAGAACAGATATTGAATTTGCAATTAATCATGAGTCAACTATTGAACTCATGTGATTAATTACAATTAAAAACATTTAATCATGATTTAAAAAAAATTATTATAAAAAATTAGGTACATCAGGCAATTAAATTTTCTTATTGTAATTAATTGCATGACTTTACTAGTTAACTCACGGTTAATCACAAATTTTAGATCTGTTCTAAATGTACTATAAAAAAAAAATCTAGGTTTTCATACTCTTGTTAACAAAAGTGAGGGAGAATTTTTTTTTTTAACTAATAGAAATAGTTCAAACGATTTTTTGACGTCTATAGCCATCAATAGCAGTGAATGAGTTAACTTACCTTCATTTGTGGGTATGGCACAGGTTGTGCTAGCTGAGGTTCTAGCTTGGTCTACTGGAGAGCCCGCGCTAAATGAACTTCCGGGACTACAGTCCATATCCTCCTAAACAGAGAACATAAACGTCACGAGTTGACATGATTTATACCACCATGCGTCATCGTAGGATAACACAAGTCAGAATCCGCAGTTCACATCTCACCTCTATGTAGTTTGTTTGTGACGCAAGCTCATTTTGTTTGCTACAATCAGAGGTTGCAACAGCAGGGTCCACCTTTTCAGGGCCTGTTGACTGCTCACCGTGCTTTGATTTCACAGAAATTGATCCCTGAGCAACGGCTTTGTTGAGAGTGGAGAGCAGTATCTTGAGGAGACGCTGGGTCTCGTGAACTGTTGTTGTATTAGTGTTGCCACAAGCCCTCAAGTCAGTGTCATAGATGCCCATGCTTTCCATAACCGCTGTTAGATTTTCACTCTGGCCACCATCTTCTCCCATCTCCTCCACTGGTGCCCCTAAGAGGACGAAAAAAAACGCAGTATGCACCCCATTAGGTTTAAGTGCCACCACAAACATGAACCAAGACCCAAGGCTCAAAATAACTTTTATTCTTTGAGGAGCACTTTTGCTAATAAATGGCTTCATTTGGGGAACAACTTCCTATTTCTAATTTTGAGGATCATTTTGTGCAGGTTAATGCCAGGGTCATAAAACAAGGCTTTTATTAGCACACATAAAAACAAAACAAAACAAAAACTATAATGAATAACGAATAAACAGTTAAAAATAAAAAATAAATCGAATTGTGCAGCAAACTATTTTCTTGTCTAGAAACATTTGTAAGGCAATTTCAACAAATTTAAATTGATTGAAAAACAGTATTTTGAAAAAAAAATTGTCCAAATCTCAAAAGTTAAAAACAAAACGCTGAACTCTAGTTAACCCCACCCAAATAATATTACTGTATTTAGAAATGTTTAATATACTATATATGGACGTACGCCATGACATAATTCAATACTGGTTTCCGGTCAAGGATTGTGTATTGCTGCGCATTATTTTCGCCCGACACTTATAAAATTGCTATTTTGCTGTTCAAAATTGCCTGTATTCCACTTTAATGAGGCGCAAAACGCTAACTTTTGACTCGCAAACGGCGATGCAAAATTGCTTATTTTGAGCATTGAAAACAACTAGGAGATTTATATATATATTTTTTTTTTGTTTTCAACTAATTAGTGACTTTAATATGACCCACGCAATATTACATATATTTAGTGAGTGGCACTATTTTGTTAGAATTCAGACTGTTGCATTTAATGAAATTAATGGAATTGGACAATGGACAAACAACGAGGAGATTATCATTTAAGCCATGTCATTAATTTTGCCTGATATTTGAAAGCCGACGACCGATCCACACACCAAAAAAAATTCTAAAACATTTTCCAAAACCTATCTATCAAGAAGTCGGTCACATCAGGAAATATGACTGTAGTGTCCACTCAAAACCACTTATAACCAGAAACGATGTAGCTCACAGATAGCGCTGTAATACAGTCAGCTCGAATGTGCTGTACAAATAATTGAATCACTTGCGTGGACTGATGATGAAGTTGCCGCATGTCACTAATCATTCAAAGTATTAAAATAAACATTACAGAGCAATTTTGACTGGGAGTCTCTCTAACAGCAGATTGTGTTGTGAAATTAGTAATGATACTTCTATTTACATCATAGAGCTTTCCTTACCCCTGCTGGGTTCGCCATTGCTCAGCAAATCTGTGCGTTGATGTTTGTTCTTGTCTCCCCGTTCATCGCCTTCAAACTTCCTCTTGAGGTTGTTGGACTCCAAGGCTCCATCCTCTTTTGCCCTCGTGGGATCCTTGACTAGTGCCCTCTTGTGGAGTTGGATCAGTTTCAGCAACTGCTTCATCTTGTCCTTATCGTACTCGCTCTGTGACAGCTGCACCTTGGCAGGCTGCGGCGGGGGCTGAGATTCAGTGTGGGAATCGTGCTGCAACTGGGCACCATTTGAATGGGCTAACCCCGGCGGCCCTTGTCTGTTGGCGTCTGGGGCCAGTTTCTCTGGCGCGAGCCGTTCTGCGGGCGGCTTTTCGGACAGTCTTTCGGAGCGGTCGGAGCCGCCCCAATCAGAAACAGGACTGTACTCGACAGGGACCGGGGCAGCCACAGGTGTGGGGTTGCTTATCAGTTCAATGATTTCCTTTGCCTTGTTTACGGGTAAAGTGAAGTTAGACGAGTTGTGGATGTAAGAGCGTAGTATGGCTTCCACGTTCCCTTTGGGTCTGGGTAAAGGAACCGTATATGGCCTCTCATCCACATGATACTTGTAGTCAGGCAAGATGAATGGCCGCACTCTTCCCGAGTCTACCCGACTTAAATAGTCCGTGGCTTGTCGCTCCACACCGGAACTCGGGTCCTTGCCTGCGTTTGGGCGCAATGTGAAAAAGGCGTAATGCAAGGCAGGGATGAACCGTTCCAAAGATTGGAAATTGGCGTGTGGCTCTGCTGTCAATGGCTCCGGATAGGATAGTCGGGATGCTGCGACAGACAAAAACAAAAATAATTAGGCATAATATGAGGCTTTATTTCATAAGGTTCTGACTGCCGCTTATAACAGCACTGTGCCGAATCAGACCTGAAATAACCTGGACAGATCTTAGTACATTACTCAACACAATCATCAATCTAAATTTTACATCCCACTACTTTGCCAGCGCTTCCTCCACATAAAATATAGATAAATGATAATGATAGTGGAAAAACTCACAATACTTGAAAACTGCCCTTGACTCATGAAAGAGGAATATTGCTTGCAGGCTCTTTTCATCCCGCCCCCGCCGTTCTGCAAAATAAACGGAAATTTTATTAAACGTGTAATCCTCACCGGAGCTAACAAGTAGGAGGAAAACCGACAATAGAGAATAAGGAGATAACAAAAAAAAAAAAACGCTTGCTGGCACCTTTGGACTCCATCTGTGCTGAGGACAGAAGGAAAAGAAAGCCCCGGTCATACAGGGACTTCACCAGCACCTACACAAGAACATAGACAACAGTTTAAGAAAAAATTTAAGAAAACAATTGTCACTATCAGACCGCTTGAGCCATTTGCTGGACATTTCCATATAGTTACTATGAGTTACAAGCTAGCACGCAAACAGTGGCACAGTCTGTTGGAAAACGGTGATTTGAAGGCCGTCCCATTTTGCGATGTGCAGTATTAGAAGCTCTTACAAGTAGATAAAGGAGACTCACCATCCTGTCTTTCTCCAGTTTGTTTATCAGTGCTACGAGATTGCCACTGGTCGGTTTTCCTTTTCCTTCCACAACCTCAAAGAGGCTGCATGACATCCCATATTTCACCACTGCAACAAAGGAAAACATATTGGGGATGCAAATTCATTTTCTTTCTGTCATGTAACATAGCAAATTTGCTCAAACACCTACAGTTACATTTGCAGAGTACATTCTTACTGACCTTCCCGTGATGCGCTGTAGGTGTCCCAAGAGAAGAGCACCGCGGGAATCTTTCTTTTCACCTGCTCAAGATGCATGCCTTGATTCACCTCCAGCTTCTCTGGACTGATGAATGAAACCAACAATCAACATTTTTAACAACATAAGTGTTAGCCTCAACTACAGGTTTAAATAAATCCTTCAGGTGTCAAAATTAATTCATCACCAACTAACCAATTATCAGATAAACGCCAATTATTGTAATATTCGAGTAAACGCTTAACGACAATTGTCTAAATCCGGCGATTTCAGCCGCTCAGCAAGTCAGGTGTCGTCGTGTCCTTGGGCAAGGCACACACAAATTGCCTTCATTGCCACTCACACTGGTGTATGGAAGGTGCGAATGTTTGGTGGTGGTCGCACGCTGGCAGCCTCGCTTCCGTCAGCCTGCGCCCGGGGCAGCCGTGGCTGCTTAAGTAGCTTACCGCCACTACAGTGTAAATGTGCGAGTGCATGAATAATGTATCCATTCCATTGTAAAGTGTCTTTAAGTGTCTAGAAAAGCGCTATATAAATCTGATACATAATTATTATTATTATTATTATTATTAATCCTTGTGTTGAATCTGAATCTGTTTCAAAAGGATTGGCGAGTGCATCAATCCCTCTTGCTGAATCGTTGTTTTTGGTTAATTACAAAACAATACCAAACAAACAATAATTGGTTAACAAACAATTGATAAGATTGCTGTGTAATACACTATTACAAAAGAAAATTGTATAGAATTATTTTATTAATCAATGGAATAATCCATAGAATTCTAAAATTATTCAGTAGTGGCAGCAAATTCCGTTCCTTGCATGTCAACATGCTCTATTTGACTGGGTGATCACACAGCATTGTTTACATTCACCATGGACACAGCTAGCTACCACATTCCACAATGCAAAGCGGCTTTCCCACAATGCAACACAAAAGCCGCGTTGCATTGTGGGATATGGATGCCATTTAGGGCCAGCAGTCTCCATGGTGAACATACACAGAACTAAATGCGAAAATGCTGAGACGTTACACAGTAATTTGCTTCAAGCACATAATGTCAGTACTTCATAATAAAGAGTTTTCATGTATTTCGATGTAGTATTTATTTTTGACCACAGTGATAAAAAATTAAGTATTCTGCAACTGCAACAGACTTATTACATTTGCTCTCATTTCAACGGGAAACATTATGGAACGTTTGTGAAAAGAATCACAGAACGATACAAACGTGGAAAGAGAGGTTCCTCTAGAAATGTTGTATACTCACAGTTTGAAAGGAAGGTAGGCCCGTGAGGACGATCGTAAACGTATTGGGAATAACTCCTGGCCCTTGGTTACCAGTGGACCACTCCACACGGAATAGCAGCGCCGACCTGCCATTGCAACAAATGCAGGTCATCATTTAAAAAAAGAAATACAGACGGCAGCCTACCCTCCGGCCTCAATATAACATTTTCCACTTGACTGAGATACAGGACAAATAATCTACTACTACTTTTCTGACATGAGTCAGCACGCATGCACGTTCAACCACTTCAGCAGCTGCCAAATTCAAGGAAGTTTATTTCAGGCTTTCCCCCAGCATTTTATTAGCCTGGCAGCCCACCAGGCTTTCCTTGCACCCCCCCCCCCCCAAAAAAATGACAAATAAATAAAAACTTGATCTCACTGACATTAATGAACGACGAATAGTAATCTGGATGTTTGTTGGCACCCCCACCCCCTACTTTGATGACCATGTACTTATAAACGGAGCCATGTGGAGTTTATCACTTTTTTTACTCACTATTGCCACCATCTGGCCTAAAGCGGAACTGCAACTGTCAAGCTCTCGCATGGTGCGCTTGCGCGTACGTGCGCTCGAATAAACTTTATTTTATCAGTTTTCTTGGAGTCTGAGCTGAGGCTGTGCTCGAAGTTGGGGTTTTTTTTCAGTTTATATCACAATCATGTCATACGAGCAACACTATATGACTGCGGGGACGAGCATGATGTCACCCTCCAACACGCCACCCCCTCCCCAAAGAAACTGTGGAGACGTCGAAGATACAAGCTAATAGGCGCTATTGGAGTTAAAAAAATTTTTTTTTAAGTCAGGGCTATTTGTAATCATCTGGGCATTGGTGAAGCATGCATGATGTAGAAAATGCTTTAGAATGCACAAGGTACCTTTAAAAAAAATTCCCAACGTCTCATGTTGTCCAAAGCAGCTACAGTACATTTATTATAAGATTTGAGCCCATTTACAATCATAAATTCTTAAAGGATTGAGTTCAAGACCTTTTAATATCTATTAACACCTCCTTATTAGATGTATGGATTCTTCTAAAACTTTTTAAGGATCTGCGGGAACCATGCGAGAAGTTTGCAGCTGCTGTCTGGATTATACAGAACTGTTTTCTTCTCTTTTGTGTTAGTAATCAGAGTAAGGTAATAAAAAAAAAAGTGTGGTCACCTCTGGTCTAGTCTGACAAACTTGTAACAACTCACAGATAACCAAAAAATATATACGTCGCTGAGGCTTTTACAAACTCATGAATATCAAAAATTTTACCTCGACTTCCTTCAGAGGAAATAACGCCGAGCCTATGAAACAGAGAATAACAACGGCTGTCAAGTAACAAAAGACCGCAGGGGAGATGTCACACGTTTTTCACGGGGAATGTTTTACCTGTGTGTCGATAAAGAAGCGGCTGCGGCATCTTTGCCTTTGTACTGAAAGGAAACCACAGCGTAGGGGCACACTTGCCTGGGCCGTGCTTTGATTTCATCAAAAGCAAACTCGAAAAAATATTGCTGGAAAACAAAAAGACAGTCATGTTTATATATATTTAAAAAAAAAAACTGAGTCATTCAGTTGACAAGAGTTTATACCTGTGTGAGCTCAAACGCTCTGTAAGACAGCAACGATGTAACGCGATTGGCACTTTTGGACAAATGACAATCAAACTTGGTTGCCGGTTCCTTCGCGTTGTTTGGCATGTTCTCGTGGATGTGCTTTACTCTTCCCTGAAAGGACAAAACAGCTACTTACATTTGGCACCCTGACCATGTCGACAAGTACGGTTAAAAGTGAAATACTTACCCTCATAACTTTAAAAATGATCATGTCTCCAGATGAACCAACTTCAAACGGATTGATTTGTAACAAATCAGAGAATTTGGAAAGATAAACGCCTACAATGAAAGATGAATTAGATTGAGAGAGTAACATATAAGCAGCCAGCCGTCGCTTTTGCAGTCATGTAACTTACCCACTGATGCATTTCCTACGGTTGTTATCCTGGAGTGTCCCACAGACAAACCCTTCTCACAGACCAACTGAAGCTAAAACATTCAAAGGAACATTGTTGTTAAGACCAAAATGATGACTTCCATAAGTACGCCAACACTGAAACAATATTACAGCAAAAACATCGATAAACACAGTGGAATCCCACATGACGAAAACGTGGAACTTCCATTAATTTACCACAACATCATCGCTAGTCCCATTAGCCAGCCTATAGCATTTCGGCTAACGAGTTAGCATTAAGCTAGCGGACGTTCGGCCAACTAATTGATGTGGTTTGGTTACTTCAGTCGTCCCTAGCTCCTTTACTTTTGTAACAGGAGTGACTAATAAACAACTTAACGTAAGAACACTCATGTTTTTGGGAGAACTATTCACTCTTTGCCAAATTGCACACAAGTATCTGAGCCCCCCAAAAATATGCTATTGTTTCATGTTTGACATGCTAATACAGTACATTTCAAGTCAGGTATACCAAAACGACATGTAAAGCTCTGAATCATGTCAGAAACATTCCTTGACCCGTTTGCATCCTCTGATGTGTGAAGCAAAAATTACCTTGGACTTCTCTGGGTAAAAGAAGCAATACGACTCTGTCAGTTCTTGGTCCGTCCGGCCTTCTTGCTTCATCTCTCTCCGCTTCTCAATGAACTGAAACACAATCGAGAGAAGGTTAAGTCCGAGCATCACAAACTTAACATAAAAATCCTGACAAAAGGTCTATCTGAAAATACAAGGTCAGTAATTAAGATTTCCCTGCTGCCCTTTTGGAAACCTGATCAGAAATGTGGACCGACCTCCTTCTCCAGAAGCTCATTGTGAATAAGCCTGGCCTTGCAGTAGGAGAAAGTTCCCCTCGATGATGCATCCAGGTAAAAAGAGGAGATGAGCTTCACAAGGTCGTCAAACTCGCGGCTGTCGGGTGGCAGAAGCTGGTACAAGCCTGCGCGCACAAGTAGAATGCGAGAGGGTTAGCATGGGGCTACAGCAGAACAGATGTGTTTTCATGTAAAATACATTTTTGGGACCTTTGTATTCAAGATAGCAACATGAAAAGTGAACATGAACTTAAAAAAAAACATGTACTAAGCACTTAAACACATAAAAAATCCTCAGAAATAGACAAGAAAAAAACTATTGATTTCTAGACATCAACTAACTCCATTGGACACACTGCTCTTCTCAAAAATAATGGTCTAATTGCGCTATTTAAGATGATTTTTAGGGCAAGTGACACTGCAATTTTGATTGGTCGACTTGGAGAGTACCTCAGAATATTGGCCCGTATAAACGTATTAAGGCTGAAGGAGTTATGTTGAGAAGTAATGAGGTCATACCGTTTTAGTCTATTTTGAAGACATTTTGGAGCAGATTTTCTTTCGGCGATATCACACAAAACATTCCCCCAAAAATGCACAGGTGATATGTAATTAACCACAAGCCTGGTATCTAAGCAATTAAAGGAGAAACCATCCCTGCACAACTGTCAATAGTAGCAAAGAATCATCAGGGCTTATATTAGACTGCGCAAAAACATGCAAAAAAATTAAAAACAAACAGGCTCAATGTTACGATTACTGCAAAAGATAAGCCTTTCACATTCTTGCACAATAGTTGACCATTTCAGATGTGACAGGGGAGCATGGTCACAATTATGAAGCCTTCTGTATACACTATACACAAAGAGTTAATTCTTCACAGGAAGCTTTGTGACAACTACAGCCTGTGTCAGTCAGTACTCCACACTTTCATATTCAGTGAGACCTGTGGGGGCACACTGGGTAATCTATGTTTAGAATGTGTGTCGGACTTGTGCTGAGAAATGGAATCCCCATTTGGATTGACTGACAATAATCGCAGTGCTGTGATAGTTAGAATAATTCATCCCAATCAATGAGGTCAATGTCATTGTATGAACTTGCAGTTGCATTATTTAACCTGACGGGTCAAGAAGGCCGGTTAAAAAAAAGGGGGGGGGGGGGCAACGAAAATAGAGTTAGGTGGTTGAATTGCAAGGGCAGTTTTCAAAAAGAAACTTTAAGGGACCTTTACAGCAAGGCTGCTTGTCCTCACTCGAGACACACGGGCCGCCATTCTAATGTTAGCTTACATCGTAGCAAGACCACTTGGATGAGTATTTCAGTGGAAAAGCACAATTTCGGGTCTAGGACGCCGAGCATTTTGTCAGTTAGCGCGGACAGTCGGCTAGTTAGCAGGCTAGCAACATGCAGCAGCAGCAGACACTCGAAAGACAGGACACGCTCTGTTCCAAATAGCAGCGATATGGCACCACCTTTCCGTTCTTTCTTCCTCGGGATTTGAAAAGGCTTCCGAGGCCGCTCGTCGCTTCGTCTCTGGCCCGGCGTGGGGGAGCCGCTCCAGCTCCGGGCGTCTGCCTGCACGCTGTTGTGCCGATCGGGGGCTTCTTGCTCGGGTATTACACAGTCTCCACAGCCAGGCTGATCGCCATTTTGGTTGGCTGTAGCCGAGGTGGCGGCTGATGTCTTCGGGGGCTCGCCGCCTTCCTGGTGTAGGCCCGCATCCGTGTTATCCGACTCCCTTTTCCCCATCGTGCTGGGGTTTAGGGCCATTTTCGGGGCGCCGTGCACGACTTGGGGCGATGCAACGTAAACCTGTAACGAATACGAGCCGCTTGTCTCACACACATACGCCGCTCCTCAGCCTGCCTCCGCCATTGTGAAAATGACGTAGACGTTCTTCTCCACTGCATTACGCCAGCGTCACTGTGTTTACATACCAGCAAATCTGCGCCACCTAACGTCAGAAAGAAGAAGTGCGGAATGCCATGACAGTTGAGGGAAGCGTTGAGGGTCGCTGGTGTCAAATTTAATTGTAAGATAGTTCAACGTAACAAGATATAACACATTTTGTAAAATAAATAAATACATAAGTAGGCCTATAAATACATCTTGAAAGTTACGATATATAACTATTATTATTATTGTTATTATTATTATTATTATTATTATTATTATCATTATCATTATCATTATCATTATCATTATCATTAACATTATCATTATTATTATTATTATCATCATTATTATTATTATTATTATTATTATTATTATTATTATTATTATTATTATTATTAAACATTTGCTTTGTCTCTGGTAACACCAAAATAAGACTTATAATACTGTATATTTAAATGATTAGCATATGTTGGCTAACATAGTAAAGGCCTTACTCCCAATCAACTGTAGAATAGATGTCTAAATTATTCTACTGGTCTATAACTCACTGAATGGCTTGGGTCCTGAATACATTCAAGAAATGCTGATTGAATATGAACCCAGTAGGTCTCTGAGATCTGCAGACTTGGGTCAATTAGTGGAACCCAGTGTTCAAAGTAAACATGGTAAAACTGCATTTAGATGTGATGCTGCACACAAATGGAATAAGCTGCCAACATAGTGAAGTCAACCCCGAATGTAAATTATTTTAAATCCAGGTTTAAAATGTTGCTTTTTTTTCAATAAGGTATTCTGAACATTTTTAAATCATGTTTTCCACTTTAATTATTTTTGAAAACTACTCTTATTTCCTAAGGCTACCGATAATGTGTTTTAATGGTGTCATTGTATGTTCTTTCTCTGTTTTGCGTCTTAATATTATCTGTTTGCTGATACTTGTAGGTGTTGTCTTTGCTTGTGTAAAGCACATTGAGTCATTGTGTATGAAATGTGCTATAGAATTAAAACTGTCTTGTCTATTGACTTGGTTTTAGCATTCCTAAACACTAGGTGACGGACGTAGCCTCTTCCTTCCAATTTTCCGTATGTGACCCGAAGTGATAAATGTGTACCTGTACACAGTCCGGCACTTGCCAATGCCGCCATCTGCTGGGCAAATATTTCGAGACGAGACGAGACTTTTGCTGTCCTCATGCTGTGTGAAAGCGTAGAAGGCCAGACACTTGTGGGGGATAAATACTGCGTATTGATTCAACTCCTTTACAAAAATAAAAGTGATAGAACACAAACTCTGGAATATATTTGCAAATCCAAAGGTTTATTTATTTATTTATTTATTTATTTATTTTTCTCACCAAAAATAAGCACGATTGTTTCCCTGCTACTTGTTTGTAGTAAGAAGGGGGCGATGCTTTGTGTGTTCGGAAGATTTGAATGAAGGAAGCTAAATTCTGACAGGAAAATTACTGACAAATATAGTGACACCTGACAACAGTTCCTCCATTCACCATTTTCTGAACCGCTCCTGTACGAAGAATAAAAATATATATATATTTCTACTAGTACTACAACACGGTACAGTACTATTATTATTATTATTATTATTATTATTATTATTATTATTATTGTAGTGGAAAGATGTCTATGGGGAGAGATTGGTAAAAGACGTGAAAATCTCGGATGTATTTGTGGATCTCAAACACATGTGAAAATCACGAATTTATTTGTGCGAATATTTTTTAGACCAAACTCTCCCCATATTAGTAGGAGTACACGTCTGACGTCAACAACGCAGGCACGTGGCGTATCTTTACACAGACGCGAGTCATTAGTATGTCGTCAACGTTCACTCGAAATTGTTTCGTAAACATCGCCGTCATCAATTGCTTTTCGTTACACCGGTCAAGTTTAGTGTCAAATTTCTAAAGAGTGCTTTCTGTTCGAGCGCTTCTCATTTTTTTTGTGCACACAGCTAAAGACAGTGCCAGAAAGATGGAAACGGAAGAGGATGAACGAGTGGTGAGTTTATTTTAAATTTATAACGTCATTAGTTTGAAGAAAATTTTTTTGTTGTACATATCATATTAATGCAGCCTACTGTAGCATACTTGTTATATACTATACTGGGAACACTTTTCACAGTTTTCACTTTATATTAGTAAATTTAAATTAAAAAGTACAGTATACTATTTATGTATTGTGCAAGTGTGGAGGCATTAAATGTTAAGAACAAGTGTAATAGTTTATGAGTACAGGCCAGTTATTGTAATACTGTATAATAAGTCGATTAGGCTTATATGTTTATTATTGTGAGGTAAAACATAGTCGTAAAGTGCAAAGTACACTTTTTTCATGACTTTCACTTAGATTACAACAATGTAAATGTATCCATGTCAATAAGCAGAAGCCGACATCTCACAATAAAATTATGGAGCGACGATGGAGGAAAGTGCAACAACAGCGACTCCATTTACCAATGTATGTTTTCAGCTCAATCATCACTATTCAGTCATATCTAAAGCAATCCTAGCTTGGCTTACACAAAGACTGTCACTCAAATTGCAGGCCAATTGGCTTCCTGCAAAGTGCCAGCTCTATGGCTGCGTCCCAAGCAGTGGAAGCTTACAAACAGAACAAAGAGGGGGGCCGAGTTGTGCGCAGTCCATCACCAGAGCCTCAATTCCCTCCAAGTGTAAGGCAATATTTCAACAAACCAATGTTCACACAACTGTCACAAATCATTCTATATATTAAAGCAATATAACGTGTTATGTTTCAACATTTGCCTTACAGATGCAAAGTGAGGCTCGGAAGCACAGAGTGAGTTGACTTTTTGAAAGAGAATTCTAGTTGTGGTGTATTATGCATTCATGCATTCATTTAAAAAAAAAAAAAAAACGATTTACCTATTTCTTTGTGTGCAGATGAACTACATATTCTTGAGGCAGTGCATAGAAAGCCGCCCAGTCATTCCCATCCCGCAGGAGTGGTTGGACACCATCGACGGTTCAATCCCCCCTCAACTTAAAGACAGCCCTCAGAAAAACAAACTCCTAAATCAGCTCCTTACAGAAGTCAGCGACAACTTCCACGATGTTATCATCAAACATACAGGTATTGACAATTAGCAGTGTGTGTGTGTGTGTGTGTGTGCTGTACTCCTACACTTTCTGAAAACACTACATGCGTTCATTTAAGTGGACACATTCCTGAAGGAGCCACAATGTGAAGAACCTCTTCCGGAAAAACAGACGTCTCTTCCACCTGAGTGAGTGTTTTCTGGCCGCATACGATTTGTCCTCAATGAATAAACAGTCATCAACTGAGTTTTTATGCGGCCTTTGTAAAATTGATTTTCTTTTGTAGTATTCTTGAATTTTCCAAATCACGACGTGAGAGCTTTATCGCAAACCGGAAGCTGATGAGGGTAAATTTGCACATTTTGCATCCCATCATGCAAATTATTCTTGAAATTGGACAGGCCACCTTTTCTTCAATGGCCTTGGTGGATCTTAGAGGATATCGGTATGTAAATGCAAAGAACGTCAAATAAGCAAGTACTCGTGCTGTTGGACAAAGTTGGACATTATTGCTGTGCAGGGCTTTGGGACCCGTTGATGGCAAGGAGTTGCATAAAGACCTGGCTGTAGAATGTGAGACAGCAGAGGAACAAATCATGAATACCTGGTTCCCCAAAGTCATCAATTTATTAACAAGTCCAAAAACACTGGGTTCAGTTAAAGAAGATGTCATGGAGTCCTTCTTTGACTGCGCCTGCACCCTCATCTCCAATCAGGTGGAGTTCTGCCGTCGTCCATAATCCAACATTGCTCTTTTGAGTTATTTTTGTCTTCAGCCTTACATTTTCATTTGATTCATTGACACGGTCGTTTTCTCCTTCATGACGAGTTTCCATTTGATTTGTCTTTTCCGATTAATTCCCAGCTGAAAGCTCTGCTTCAGAGGAGCGTGGAGGGGTTTGTCTTCCCGTTCCATCCGGACAACTACCACTTCTTACCCATCTTTCATATGACCCTGACATTTCATGATGAACAGATGGGAATATACCCCACCTTACTGGAACTTGAAGCAGATGTTTTTGAAATTCTTAACGGCATTACAAATACTCTGCAGGTGAGCTCACGTGTAACAGATCGTTTTGTGCCAAATCCCCCCCCCCCCCCCCCCGCGCCCCAATCTGCATATTGAAGTGTATTTATTTAGAGACGCTTTCGATCCATAGAAAGTGCAGACGGTTCAGTCATGGCTGGCAGAATCCACATCTGTGTTTGTGGATGCCAAGGCCCCTGATCACACGCTTGCTTGGGCTCATTTCACTGTATCGGCAACCGTGCGCAAGCATCTAGAAGAACCCGATCGATACTTTCAGAATTACGGTGATGGAAACACAATTTCAAATCATTTCATCAGCCACCTAATTATTTTTAGTCCGTGCTTTTCTAACATACTATATTATTTTGTAGTTGACAACTATGACTGGTTAGTCGATGGAACTGCTCAGACACGAGTTGAGACCTTTGTGGGACAAACTCACTCATTTGCTGAATATATTGAGGTGAGAATACACAACCTGGCAAGTGTACCGGACCACTGCTTGCTGATGAATGTCGGTGTGCGATCTGACCGTGCTTTCCAGCAAGTGGAAGAGTTTCGTGACTTGTCAAGGAAGCTTGGCAACCTCCCAGCAAAGGTTCACTTTCCAATGGTGGAATTGTATTGTGAGGATCTGAACCAAGGACTGTCTAAAAAAGCAAAAACATGTGCTGAAATACTTATAAGCAACATGAAAGATAAACACACTCAGCAAAATTTACAGTGAGTCTCATTCTTATTGAAATGTGTCCATGGTGAACAGTGCTCTTTTACTGCATGGAATTGTTTTGTTTTTGTTGAAAGGATCATCTCGGATTTTGAAACCATCCAAGAAACTGCTTTGAATGTGCCCGTGACTACCGATGAAATGGCACAAATGATTGCATACATTGAAGTGACCAAGTCAAAGGGAATTGCGCTTCTTCATGAAAGGATAAAGGTACCATTTACAGACGTACTTATTTCTTGCATGTTGTTGTTGCACGTGTGTACTGTAATTGTTTTTATGATCACAAAAGCACCATTACTCATTTCAATCTCCTAATGTTTTTGCTCCTACAATATGGCAGAAAGCCTACATCAGACTGAGCTATCTTCTAGATGTCCACATTTTTGAACCAGAAGACCTCGAACTAAATTCAATTGTCTTTAAGTGGCCATTGAAAATCCTTGAGGTGTTTGAACTCAGCGATGAGGTAATGCTCCTGTCTGTCAACGTGTTTGAAGATAGTTTTCTTTTCAAGTATGCTCATGGTATGGATATATATATGTTTTTAGGTTTTCCTGGAGGCCAAGAGTAAAGGGGAGAAGGAGATGCTTGCTAAAAGAGAAAGGGTCACGGTCCATCTGGTCAAGCTGCAACGAAGGGTTGACGAGTTCCCTCACTGCTCTGAGCTTGATATGATGCAGCAGGTACAGTGAATCATTTGTACTCTAAAAAGAACTATAACAACAGTTACTGGATCTTCTCACCCACTGTACTTGAAATCTAAAAACTTTTATTTCTCTTTTGTACAGTATATGGCAGATATCAAAATAGTTCAGACGCTTCTTCAGGAGGCTGAGGAGGCAATTGAAGACATCCACAAAGATGAAACCTTTCATGAATGGGACCAGTCGTTTTACCCAGAAGTTGAGATCATTAGACAGAGTATTGAGCCATATCAAAAATTGTTTTCATTTATACTGAGGTGGCAGCGCTCACATAGCAGGTTTGATTTCAGTTCTCTCCATTTTGTGATAAGATCAAATATTCCATCAAAGCTTTCTAATATCTTCTCTGTGAACAGTTGGATGGATGGTTCTTTCCTGGAACTCGATGGTGAAGGAATGGAAGTGAAAGTGGATGAGTTCTTCAGGGATATTTTCAAGACGCTAAAATATTTTCAGCAGAAAAAGAGCAAGACTGAACAGGCTACCAAAAAGATAACAGGAGGATCAACCAGACGACGACGTGGTGAAGAAGAAGTGGAGAGTCCTACAATTGTCTTGTGCTCCACTGTACTCGAACAGGTCAAAGATTTCAGGGTAGGCAACATCAGCTCTAAAAGTGATGCACTCAGATCCCATGGTCATTTTTTCTAACTCGAATATACCATTGTGTTTTTGTTGACAGGAACATACTCCTTTACTGACTGTCCTGTGTAATCCGGGCATCAGGGATCGCCACTGGACGCAGATGTCAGACATCGTTGGGTATGACCTCACTCCTGACGCTGGTACAACACTACGCAAAGTTCTCAAACAAAACTTAAATCCATACCTGGACCAGTTTGAATCAATTAGTGCTGCTGCCAGTAAAGTAAGTGCTCCTGTTAGGATTTCAAAAGGAAAAGTAACGCTTTACTAAATATATATATCCTCTTATTTGCATGTTACAGGAGTTTTCCATGGAGAAAGCCATGAAAAACATGGTTACTGTTTGGGATGTTGTTTCTCTCCAGCATCAGCCTTACAGAGACACTGGTGTGTCCATCCTGACTTCTTTGGATGAAATTCAGGCATTGCTTGATGACCAGATTGTGAAAACTCAGACAATGAGGAACTCACCGTTCATAAAGCCCCTTGAAAACGAGATACGGGTTCGTTTTAGGGTTGCATGAGCAGATGATGATGACTAGATGTACAATGATTTATTTGGCTCAAGGCGA
The DNA here is from genome assembly GCF_051991255.1 of Vanacampus margaritifer. Taxonomy (NCBI): domain Eukaryota; kingdom Metazoa; phylum Chordata; class Actinopteri; order Syngnathiformes; family Syngnathidae; genus Vanacampus; species Vanacampus margaritifer. The sequence continues at coordinate 7,730,530 of NC_135432.1, read as the reverse complement.
TATTGTGTACGTCTTTTCTCAGAAGATATTGATCTGTTTGGTTGATTAGGTTTGGGAGGAGACTCTTCTTCGCATCCAGGAAACCATTGATGAGTGGCTGAAGGTGCAGGCACAATGGCTTTACCTTGAGCCCATATTTTGCTCTGCTGACATCATGCAGCAAATTCCAGAAGAAGGACGACTCTTCCAAATTGTTGACAAAAACTGGAAGGAAGTCATGAGGCACTGTGTTAAGGACTCAAAGGTAGCCTTTTACATGTGATATCGCTGTATTCTGTCAATATCTTGTGGTCTGTGGATGACAATAATCATGGAATTGCCTTCTACCAGCTTCTGGAGGCAACCTCAATGCCTGGTCTACTAGAGAAACTAATAGAGTCCAACGACCACCTGGATGTCATCATGAAAGGGCTGAATGATTATCTGGAGAAAAAACGTCTCTTTTTCCCAAGGTGCACAGAGCAATATCATTTTTCTATCAACCCTGCCCATGCCAGATATCAATGCCAAGTGTTGATAACTGTTGAATTGCTGCATGTCACCCAGGTTCTTCTTTTTGTCCAATGATGAAATGCTGGAAATTCTTTCTGAGACCAAGGATCCACTGCGTGTACAGCCCCACTTGAGGAAGTGCTTTGAGGGTATTGCTAAGCTAGACTTTCTACCAAATCTCGATATCCAGGTAGGGATTCAAACAGTGCACTTGCTGCATGGCAGCAGCAGATTTGGTTGGTACACTTCAGATGCTGACTGTTTTTCTTTTTAACACAGGCCATGTACAGCAGTGAAGGGGAGCGTGTTGCCCTAATCCAACTCATTTCCACATCTGAGGCCCAAGGAGCGGTAGAGAAGTGGTTGGTACAAGTGGAGGACTTGATGATTCGCAGTGTCAGAGATGTAGTGGATCGCTCTCGATCGGTGAGATAACTGAAATACTTTAGAACGTGTGTAAGTTTTTTTTATGCAAGTCCACTGTGTGCATGAACATTTGCTCCACTAAAGTATAAACCCAACACGTTTGTTTTCGGCTCCTATTTTTCATGAATAGAATTAAACCAATGGTTCTTAACCTTGTTGGAGGTACTGAACCCCACCAGTTCCCTATGCGCATTCACCAAAACCTTTTTGTTAAAAAATCTAATTATTCTTTTGAAAATAATCTTTTCAAATTCAAGACATAGGTATAGGGTTTACTGGTGAACAAAAGGGACAGGGAGAGTACACCCTAAAAACAGCTTGGTCAAATTTACCAATCTAGCTGGTATTTATGTGTCCGACAGATCCTTTTTTTTTTTAAACAACCACTCTAGAATGGTGGGTGTTCTCAACCAATATATATTAGTGATTGAGCCAACCGATACAAATTGGTCATTCTGACCAAGATTTTGGTTAATCTGTGTTCGAGGCTGACATTTTTTCGGGAATCCCGTGACCAAAAAGTACCACTGACCCATCCCCTGAGGGAGCGCTGAGCAGCAGCAGGGGCCACACTTGGGAATCATTTGGTGATCTAACCCGTCAATTCCAACTCATAATGCTGAGTGTCAAGCAGGGAGGCAAATGGGTCCCGTTTTTATAGTCTTTGGTATGACCCAGCCAGGGATTGAACCCACAACCTTCCTGTCTCTGGGGAGACACTCTACCACTGGTAGGTGTGAACTGGTCACACCTAGTGATCTATCTAGACACACATTTCCATTTTTAAACACTATATGTAATAAAATAATAGTTAATGAATGCATTTAGAATACAATAAATTGATCCAATGAATATATTTCCAATTGATCTATCTAGATTTACTTTCTATTGTAACCAATTTCTTTGGTTGCTTGGCTAACCAATAAAATTGGTATGCCCGTAACTACCCGGAATAGTCTATGTCTGACCAATCTATTGGTTAATCGAGCCAATATGAGCTTAACCTACTAGATTGGTAGTTTTTTTAACCAATCCATTTCCGGGTGTAGTCTTTTCATCAAATCTGGTTATCTTCACCTTGAATTGAGAAAGCATTGTGTTTAGTATTCCCCATCTCAATGCAGTTTAAGGAAATGTTAATTTAGTTTTGCTAGGTAGCTAGTTGTACTGGACTAGAATTGCTCAACTCTATATTTGGAGAGCACTTTTAGAAAAAACACCGTTGTTTTCTTAAGAAGGAACCCAGAGTCAGCAGATACAATGAAAACAACAGAGGCCCCAGAATTGAATTCTGTGGAACACCTTGCGTTCTGTTACAAAGTACATGTGAATTCATATTGCACGTATTCGTCCATATTTTGTCTAGCGTAGATACTGTTGGTATCAAGTATAATGGTTGTTTCAACAGGCCTATGCTGAAACCCCTCGAAACCAGTGGGTGAAGGAGTGGCCTGGGCAGGTGGTGATATGTACCTCGCAAATGTTCTGGACCTTGGAAGTGCATGAAGCCATCAGGGGAGGGCTCGAAGTAAGGTTTAGTCATTCTTTTTAATTACCGTAAAGAATACTGAAAATGAATGAGCGCACTGTTTAATATCAAAATGTTTATTAAAGAGTTATGTGTCGCCAACCTGCCTTTAAATAACCATTTTCATCTTATATGACATGACACCTTCTTAATAAAAGAAAACTCCAATGAAAATGATAATCGTGTCTTTGATGGCCTCAACAGGGTGTGAAAGACTACTACCAGCAACTCCAGATACAACTAACCAACATTGTGGGGCTGGTGAGGGGGAAACTACCGAAGCAAACACGGATTACTTTAGGAGCACTGGTGACAATTGATGTCCATGCCAGAGATGTGGTTATGGAGCTAATTGAGCACGGTACCTCATGGCACAAAGGACCACTTCACTATGTTGTTTCTCTGTTTTATCAACTTCTCTTTGGGAATAAGATACAAGTGAATTATTTTTTTTACAGGTGTAGCAAATGAAAACGATTTCCGATGGCTAGCCCAGCTTCGTTATTACTGGAACAACAACAATGTTCGAGTTCGCATTATTAACTGTGATGTCAAGTATGCCTATGAGTACCTGGGGAACTCTTTCCGTCTGGTCATCACCCCACTGACTGACAGATGCTACAGAACTCTGGTATAAATAACACACTGATTGACATTGGTATCTGTCAATTTTTTACTCAGTGTTTCTATTTCGGTATGGAATAATGTTAATGCTTTTACAGATTGGTGCGTTTTACCTTCATTTGGGTGGGGCACCCGAGGGTCCAGCTGGAACCGGAAAGACAGAAACCACCAAGGATCTAGCTAAAGCATTAGCTGTGCAATGTGTGGTCTTCAACTGTTCTGATGGACTGGATTATCTTGCTATGGGCAAAGTAACAGACAAATGTCATATCCGATTCATGATTTCTACTTCTAACAAAGCTCTTTGTGTTCTTCTGCATTTTCTCAGTTTTTCAAAGGATTGGCTTCTTCTGGAGCGTGGGCTTGCTTTGATGAATTCAATCGTATTGAGCTTGAGGTCTTGTCCGTAGTGGCCCAGCAAGTCCTCTGCATCCAGAGGGCTATTGAGATGGACTTGGAGTACTTTGACTTTGAAGGAACCATGCTCAAACTTAACCCCAACTGCTTTGTGTCCATCACAATGAATCCTGGTTACGCAGGCCGCTCTGAACTCCCTGATAACTTGAAGGTCTTCTCACTTAATCAATTAATACACTTTGGCTTTTTTTTCACAATGTGTATTTGGACTTAGTATCACGTAACTGTGAAATAAAGCAACGTAATTTGATCACAACTTGCGTTTTTCTATTTATCTCAACATGGTGGTGTTCTTTTATGTTTCTCAGGTGTTGTTTCGAACAGTAACCATGATGGTCCCCAACTATGCTCTGATAGCAGAGATCTCTCTCTATTCATATGGATTCCTCAATGCCAAGCCTTTGTCAGTCAAGATTGCAATGACTTACAGGCTGTGTTCAGAGCAGCTTTCCTCCCAGTTCCATTACGATTATGGCATGAGGGCTGTCAAAGCTGTACTTGTGGCTGCAGGAAACCTCAAACTCAAGTATCCAGATGAAAATGAGGACATACTGGTACTGAGATTTAGACAACCATCGGTTTCTATTTTGTCTAAACACCTTTGTTCTATTTAATTAATTACATTTTTCTGTGTTAACGTTTAGCTTCTGAGATCTATAAAAGATGTTAACGAGCCTAAGTTTCTTTCGCATGATATTCCACTGTTCAATGGAATCACCAGCGATTTGTTCCCTGGCATCTCCCTTCCTGAGGCTGATTATGAGGTAAGTTATGCCACTGTCATACTTAACCTATTTCTTCAAATCTCTACATGCATGCAGATTCACGCTAGATGGTACAGTGTACTGTATATAGTATGTGCTGTATATTACATGAAATCATATCTTTGGCAGTTATTTTTGGAAATTGCACTCCAGTGCTGCGAAAAGCACAATGTACAGTCAACACAGATCTTCATAGAAAAGATGATCCAGACATATGAGATGATGATAGTCCGGCATGGGTATGCAACTTTTCAAATTCCAGATTACTTCACTTGTATGTGTTTTGTTACATATTTTGTCCGAGAAAGGACTGCATTTCCCATGAATTGGGTCAACAAGAAATTGCAAGTTACAACCTTTATGCTTCAGGTTCATGCTGGTGGGAGAGTCATTTTCGGGGAAGACCAAAGTGCTCCATGTTCTTGCTGACACACTGATTGTGATGAATGAAAAAGGCTACGGAGAGGAAGAAAAGGTGATCTTCAGGACATTGAACCCAAAGGCGATCACCATGGGACAGCTCTTTGGACAGTTTGATCTTGTTTCTCATGAGGTGGGACCTTGGATCCATGTTTTTAAAGCCCAAATTATCTTATAGATCTTATTGTCTTTTTTTCTTTGCCTTAGTGGACAGATGGTATTGTGGCCAACACGTTTCGTGAATATGCATCAGCTGAAACACCAGACCGTAAATGGGTAGTGTTTGATGGTCCCATAGATACGTTGTGGATTGAAAGTATGAATACTGTGCTGGATGACAACAAAAAGGTACATACAGTACTGTATACATAATACATGTGTTTTATATTGTGATTTATTACTCCATCGCTGTTGTTTGTATTCACGTCACAGTTGTGCCTGATGAGTGGAGAAATTATTCAAATGTCCAATCAGATGAGTCTAATCTTTGAATGCATGGATCTCTCACAGGCTTCTGTAAGTTTGGAGTGACAAAATGAGTGACTTACAAAAGTGTTCCGCTATATAATGTTGCTATAACGAACTATCCAATGGGATCTAGCACTCAATGCCAAGTCTTATGTAATGATGGCGAGCTTCGAAAATGTCTTTCCTATGGCAGCCTGCCACAGTCAGTCGATGTGGTATGATCTACATGGAACCATCTCAATTGGGCTGGGAGCCTTTAGTTCTCTCCTGGATGAACACACTTCCTGAGGTTTTGCAAAATCCTGACCATAGCAATCTGCTGCTAGAACTATTTCACTGGCTGGTGCCACCTGCCTTCAGGATAGTGCGTAAACACTGTAGAGTAAGTATTATGCATGGACTAACCAAGATGCAAAGACCAAAGCAGTTTTCACCAATTTAGAACAAACAGGAATGTTATCATGTAATTACTTTTTCTTGACAGGAAGTTGTGCCCACAACCAACTGGAACAATTCTGTGTCCTTGTGTAGACTTTTTGAGATGCTGCTAACGCAACCACTCGAAACGGAGACAAGTGATAAAACTATTCGCACTTGGATCATGGTATAAATATTTATGTTTTGTCATAATATTGGTTAGAAACTTGACTAAAAATGTCATGAAGGGCATATTTGCTCGACATATATTTCTTTTGACATTTGCACTGGTTGTCTAATTTAATATTGTAGGCAGCCTTTTCCTTCTCCTTGGTTTGGTCTGTGGGTGGCAGTTGTGATTCAAACAGCAAAGATATGTTTAGTGAGTTCATCAGGGATATAGAAGCTGGAAAATTAGCAGATCATCCAGTTCCTGATATTGTGGGCAAATGGGAGTGCCCAGTGGATGAGAAAGGCCTGGTGTATGACTATTTCTACGAGGTACCACTGAATTACATCATTAGGAAGCTTTTGTCTTTTAAATCTTTATAAATGTATAAACACTCTTGTGAAGTCTAATCTAATATCTTGTTCAGTTTAAAGGAAAAGGCAAATGGGTTCACTGGAACGATGCCATCAAAAATGTCAACCTCGGGGATAAAAACACCAAAGTTCAGGACATCATTGTTCCGACCATTGACTCTGTTCGCTACACCTTCCTAATGGACATTTGCATCACCTATGGAATGTGAGTATGTTTGTATTGTCACAGACATATATGAAGTGTAGGAATTTGTCCAATTGTGTTAATTGTTTTAACATTGCTTTCTCTGCTCAGGCCTTTGCTGTTGGCTGGCCCTACTGGCACTGGAAAGTCAGTGTATGTAATGGAGAAGTTGATGAACGGTCTGGACAAAGACCTCTTTTTACCCCTCTCAATCAATTTTTCAGCCCGCACCACTGCCAACCAAACACAGGTCAGTTGGAACCTAGCCTGGCAAGCAACACCGACTTTCTTGAAAGACAGAAGTGGATCTGGAAAAGCTGCCATTGCCACTGCCACTTTGCTGTTCAAAACAAACCGTGCAATTAAATTTATTTGTTGTGATGTATTCTTCATGAGCAATGCCACTCTTTGGCGGCGGAATTCCATTCAGAATGGCGCGTGGGAGATAGTTTGGTACCTTCAGCATTAAACTCAGTTTTAAATGTTCAGAAACACATAGTCATTAAACACCCCAGCAGCTGATGTCACTGGAAGCATTTATTCCAAATGAAGACTGTCAAGATCAAGATTATATATGAATGGACTAACAATGATGCTTACTTGCCGTCACGAAAAGTGAAGCCACTGGCGGCCATCTTATGTTGCCACTCACAAAGGCTGCCTAACTTGAATTTCCATTGTCTGTTTGGTTAGGTTTGCCCCGTCTCAGAAATGCGCTTGATGGAGACTGTGTCCAGACTCACTCGCTGGTACAGCAACGAGTCTGGCATGAATGATCTTGCAACTTTGACTGGCCTCATTCTTTACTCTTTGTGTTTTGCAGAACATCATCATGGCCAAATTAGATAAGAGACGGAAAGGTGTGTTTGGCCCTCCCATGGGAAAGAAATACCTCATATTCGTAGATGATGTGAATATGCCGGCACTGGAACAGTTTGGAGCTCAGCCTCCCGTGGAGCTTCTTCGACAGTTTATGGATCACAGGAAGTGGTATGAGCCATTGCCACCTCAACACCAAACAAAGAAGGACATTGAATAGAAGAAAACAGAATGTACTGCTTGAGTAATCAATGATTTTCTGGCAGGTATGACCTGAAGGATACGTCCGGTATCAAATTAGTTGACATCCAGATCATTACTGCCATGGGTCCTCCTGGTGGGGGGAGGAATGCTGTGACGTCTCGCTTCCTACGCCACTTCAACATTTTTGGCATCAATTCTTTCAGTGATGAGACCATGGTTCGCATCTTCTCCATTATGGTCGCATTCTATCTAAAAAACAATGATTTTCCACCGGAATATTTTACTATCGGCAGCCAAACGGTGACAGCAACCATGGAAGTGAGTCCTCCGGATATGACCAATACACTCACATTCCTGTCAACTAGCACTTGTTTTTCCAATACTTGAGTTTTCTTAATGTTTTTCCAAAGGTCTACAAGCAAGCCATGGAGAACTTGCTTCCGACACCAGCCAAGTCTCATTACACTTTTAATCTGCGGGACTTCTCGCGTGTTATACAAGGATGCCTGCTTGTGAAGAGCAAATCTCTGGAGAACAAACGGACTATGATTCGTCTGTTTGTCCATGAGGTCTTCCGTGTCTTTTACGACCGTCTGGTGGATGACAAAGACCGAGCGTGGTTCTATCAGCTGATGACCAAGATCCTCAAAGATCACTTCAATGAAGCCTTTAAACAAGTGTTTGATCACCTGAGGCAAGGTTCTAAAGTATGTTAGTTTTTGTTTTTTGCTGTTCTGATTGTGGATTCACATTCAGATTCAGACCTGTCTTGTTTCTAAAAATGACGTAAGGTTGAAAGCAATTTTAATTTGGTATGTTTTTTGTCAGTTGGTCGAGCAAGACATGCAGAATCTATTGTTTGGCGACTACATGCAACCCGACCTCGATATTGAGGATCGCTTGTATGCCGAGGTGCCCTCTGTAGAAAGCTTTGCTGAGGTGGTGGAATCATGTCTTGTTGAATACAACCAGATGAACAAGAGCCGCATGTATCTCGTCATCTTCCGGTAAATCAAAATTACAGCACACGGTCAATTAAACACAAGGATATACAGTATATTGTATTGAAAATAGCTGCATTCATTTTTGTTTATTAATGTTCATTTTTTTCTTAAGAAAAACGTTTGCTTTTGATAAATGCATACCTAAATGGCATTAACACGGACACTACGCTAAAGAAATTATGTCTGATGTAGCTATGTTTTGGAGCACCTGTCCCGTATAAGCCGCGTGTTGAAGCAGCCAGGAGGAAACGCCCTCCTCGTAGGAGTGGGAGGCAGCGGACGCCAGTCCGTCACTCGTTTGGCCACGTTCATTGCCCAGATGAGCCTTTTCCAGCCTGAGATCTCAAAGAGCTACGGCATGGTTGAGTGGAGAGATGACCTCAAGGTCAGTGTTGTGCTTGTGATCTGCACACATCGCAAGTGTTATGAGATTTGGTCTCCGAGTGTGATGTAACATATTTTAACATGACATTACAGAAGCTGCTCAGGGATGCAGGTGTGAAGGGTCAAAGAATCGTTTTTTTGCTCACTGATAGTCAGGTCAAAGATGAGGCTTTTCTTGAAGATGTAAACAGTGTCCTGAACACAGGAGAGGTGCCTAATATGTTTCCCATGGATGAGAAACAGGATATCATTGAGGTACGACATGAAAATTAGTACTTACAACGTGCATTTGCAATTTGTTCTTACATTTAAGTCCTGAACACTCGCCTTAACTGAGGCCAGTGAGGCATGCAGTTCTTTGTATGTTCTTGTTTTTGTGTCTCCCTGGATGAGTTGGCACTGCACACTTGGAGTATTTTTGGTTGTCCAACCTCTGCTGGGAAGGTCCGCTACTGTTGCTAACTTTTTGGATTTTTGGACAAAGGCTCTGACTGTGGTACAGTGGTTTACTGGAGTTACAAAGCCTTTGAAATTTCTATTTAATGACTTCCAGTTAACTCATGATCAAATATTTTTTTACATAGTTTTGGATTGATAAATCAGTACGGAAGATCATAATGTATAATTTAATATAATATAATAATCATAATGGCACTGTATGTATTACTGTGTGTTGTGAGGTGGTGCTTTTTACCCTCAACTCTAAATGATTTTTATCCTGTTAGACCATCACAAGTATGGAGTTCCACATTACGCTACATATAATCTCATTGTCTTCCCATTTCCAGACAGTGCGTCCCATTGCCCAAGCGAAGAATAAGAGTGTAGAGTTGAGCTCTTTAACTCTGTTCAACTACTTTGTGGCGCGTTGCAAGCAAAACCTGCACATCGTTGTGGCTTTTAGTCCTATCGGTGACGCCTTTCGTAATCGTCTGCGCCAGTTTCCATCTCTTATAAACTGCTGCACCATTAACTGGTTTCAGGTAGGAAATAATTATCAATTATTTGTTTTTGCTGGCATTCAAACCTTTTCAGGTCAACTTAATGTGACCTTCTCTAAGCTTTTGAATGCACATTTCAACGAGAAGCTTAACGGCAAAATTCACAACGAGCGTTTGATCCTTGAATCGAGCAATAAATGTCCTGGTTCAATTAGAGCTGGTGTTTAAACAGTCGTCTCATCATGCTGTTCACATTTTGAGACCAAGATGACAAATACCAATGGATCAACATTACCTTGCCATTGTGATGTTTCAAACTGGACGTTATCAGACAGAAGAGGCCAGAGTGTCATCAGCAGGTTGCAACAGAGATACCAAGAGACTGGAAGAGTCACAGGAAGATGTAGAAGTGGACGTCTTTGACCGCTAAACTCCAGGCACGTTTTAAGTGCCTCTCACCTCCCGTAGTGTCACTTCAGACCATTCGAAAGCGTTTACATCAGCGTAGTCTGCATGCTAGATGACCTGCAAGGGTACCTGACCACACTACCAAGCACAGGCGTCATCATCTTGCATGAGCCAGGGAGCATTTCCGCTGGACGAGGGACCAGTGGGCCTCAGTGCTGTTCTCTGATGAAAGTAGATTCACGTTAAGCAGAAATGATGGCCGCCAACGATTTTTGAGACGAAAAAGAGAGCGCTGTGCATCAGCCACTGTTGACACCGGACAAAATTTTTGTTACAGTGTGGGCAGGTGTATCCAGTCGGTACAGAACTGCCCTACAATTTGTGAATGGTACAGTGACAAGCCCATACTACCTGAATAACATCATTAATCCCTTACATGAACAACACGGGCCTAATTTCATCTTCATGGACAACAATGCTCCAGCTCATCGAGGTGGCATCATCAGGGAACGGCTGTTGGAGACTGGTGTACCTCAAATGGAATGGCCTGCACTTTCTTCAGACCTGAATCCTATAGGAAACCTGTGGGATCCGCTGAATCGTCGTGTAGAGGCTGGAAACTCTCCACCCCAGAACCTCAATTACATGAGGGAGGGCTACCCTTCAAGAAGAGTGGGATGCCACGCCTCAGCAGACAATGAGTCGACTTGTGAACAGCATGAGACGTCGTCAAGCTGTAATTGATGCACAAGGGCACATGACGAGTTATTGAGATGGTTGTGGTGTACCCACCATTGTTGTTAACTTTTCTTTCAGGGAATTGTTTGGGATGAGGAAATCGCCAGTGCATCCTTCTACAGTACTCAAATGTCCTACTTTAATCATATGATATCACTAGCGTCAACTTTTTAAATTTTCCATAAATTTCACCTGAAAGCCAAATATCCCTAACTTTTTGTGAGTAGTGTATATTTTTCCTGGTTGGAGAAATATAGGGTTTTATGCTAGTATTAAAAACTTATTTATCTTCACCCTGACAGCCTTGGCCGGAGGAGGCCCTTGAGCGGGTAGCAAACTCTTTCCTGCAGCCGCTGGGGATGAAAGACAGTGAGACGGCGGACGTTGTACCCATCTGCAAAACATTTCACACCTCTGCCAGTCAACTTTCAGAGAGGTGTGACTCACTAAACAGAAGTAAAAATTTGAGTATCAGCTTCTGTTTACACTTTTCTATCCTTTGCAGATTCCTCTCTGAGCTAGGTCGCCATAATTATGTTACACCTACATCCTATCTGGAGCTCATGGCAGCATTCAGTCAACTCCTCACAATGAAAAGAGATGCTGTCATGAAGGCAAAGAGGAGATACACCAACGGTCTGGAGAAACTAGCCTTTGCTGAATCTCAGGTATACAGTATGTTACAATTTGATTTGATCCCCATTGTAAATATGTAATGGTTTCAAACTTCTTTTTTTAAATACAGATATTATGTATTGTTTTCTCCAAAACTTCAAGCTAAAAGTAACATAATGATGTAAATTAACTAAATTGTGATGTCACAATTTAGTGCGACCCAATTAAAGATTTGTTTTCAGAAATAGACGGATAACAAAAGCGATATATATGTCTTAAGGGTGAGAGGGCACTCACACGACTTAAATTGTCATACATTCTATTATAATGTTGTTTTTCTTTGATATGCCCTTTTAAACATTATGTCCCTGAAGGTTGGTGAGATGAAACTGGAGCTGGTTGACTTGCAGCCCAAACTGGAATTGGCACAGATAGAAAATGAAAAAATGATGAAGGTAGCGCGACATAGAGCAGTAACAAATCAAAATTGCATTTTAGAACCTAGAAAAATCTACAGAAATTGGCAAAGCTTACTGTGATGGCAGGTGATCGCAGTGGAGTCTGTGGAAGTGGAAGCAACGAGTAAACTTGTGGGTATTGAAGAGGAGGCCACAGCTATTCAAGCTGCCGAGGCCCAAGCTCTAAAGGATGAGTGTGATAGTGAATTGGCTGAGGCCATCCCTGCCCTGGAGGAAGCAACCTCAGCTTTGAATACCTTAAAGGTGAGAACACCCCTAAGGCAACATTAGCCTTGCATGTGACCTTTTCATTGACCCTCAGACCTTCCTTCTTGATTGCAGCCTGCTGACATCACTGTTGTAAAATCCATGAAGAACCCTCCTGATGGAGTAAAGCTGGTGATGTCAGCTGTATGTGTAATGAAAGGATTGCCTCCAGATAAGGTGTTAGATCCTGCTGGGTCTGGGAAAAAGGTTTGATCTTTTAAAATATGAACAAAAGAAAAAAAGCATTAGCCAGAGAACGTAGCATTTATTTTACTTTCTTCTTAATTTCCCAGATTTTGGACTACTGGGGTCCAAGTAAGAAACTGTTAGGTGACATGAACTTCTTAAGGGATCTTAAAGAATACGACAAAGACAATATTCCTGTTAGTGTCTACACTGTAAATCATGATTCTCAATGCATTAAGAAGAAAACTTCCAAGTTATTTCTACACTTTCTTTGTTACAGGAGGAATCAATGCTAAAAATCCGCGCTACCTACATGACTAATCCTGACTTCAGCCCTCCTAAGGTGGCAAAAGCCTCCTCAGCAGCAGAGGGTCTTTGCAAGTGGATCAAAGCAATGGAGTCCTATGACAGGGTGGTGAAGGTGTGACTTTGGTTCTTTTGCGCATAAAAATGAAATGCAACTTGTGCGTCCAGGGTATACTCACTTTTGTGTTTTTTTTAGATTGTGGCTCCCAAAAAGGCCAAACAAGCAGAGGCTCAGGCGACCCTGGCTTCTGCTATGGCCACACTATCAGAGAAGAGAGCCCAACTAAAGGAGGTTATGGACCGTTTAGCTGACCTGCAAAGAATATCTGAGGAGAAGACAGAGGAAAAAGCCAAGCTAGAAGCCCAGAGGGATTTGTGTCAACAGAAGTTGGAGAGAGCTGAGAAACTCATTGGTGGTCTGGGTGGGGAGAAAACAAGGTGACGAATGGCTCAACACTTTTTTATAAGAAGAATTGCAACTATGACAGCATGCCATTAAGTAAACATGGTTTTCCTCAGATGGTCCAAGGCGGCTGAAGATCTGCAGAACACATACGACAACCTTACCGGAGATGTCCTTATCTCTGCTGGTGTCATGGCCTACCTGGGTGCTTTCACTGCTAACTTCAGACAGGAATGCACCAACCAGTGGATCAAATTGTGTCAAGTAAGTCTTCAAATTCCTTTGTTGGCACACAAAGTCTTTGATTTCTAACATGTATGTATGTTCTCATCATTTTACTTTATTTCTAGTCTAAGAACATTCCTTCATCAGACGACTTCTCTCTCAGTAAGACCCTGGGGGATCCCATTAAGATTAGGGCATGGAACATCGCCGGCCTTCCTACTGACTCTTTCTCGATTGACAATGGTGTCATTACCAGTAATTCACGTCGATGGTGAGAAGCTTTACACAGACTAAGGCAATTCAATGGCTGCATTCCGCACCACCGCTAACTTCAGTCAATTACAAAGCCAGTCGGAAGGAAGAGTACAAACATAATTTCTCTGCCTTTATGGTATTGTGAAACATTTACTCATTCAGTCCCAGGACTGTCCTCATGTTGCCATGCTCTTACAGGCCCCTGATGATTGACCCTCAAGGTCAAGCCAACAAGTGGGTGAAAAATTCAGAGAAAGAGAACAAGCTGCACATTATCAAATTAACGGATGATGACTACATGAGAACCTTGGAAAACTGTATTCAGTTTGGAAGCCCTTTGCTACTCGAAAATGTAGGAGAAGAACTGGACCCTTCTCTGGAACCTCTTCTCCTCAAACAAACCTTCAAACAAGGTGCCAAAAATGGGGCATTCTGGCAAAAAGGCCACCCGAGATTGAAAACTTCATGTCAAAATGATAACTGTCGTCATGCTTGTTTCACCCAGGTGGCGTGGAATGTATAAAACTGGGGGAGAGCATAATTGAGTACTCCCGAGAATTCCGCTTCTACATCACCACAAAGCTGAGGAACCCTCATTATCTACCAGAGCTGGCCACCAAGGTGTCTTTGCTCAATTTCATGATCACCCCAGAGGGCTTAGAGGACCAGCTGCTGGGGATTGTGGTTGCCAAGGAAAGGTACGACATATTTGACTGAACATTCACTCAAATCTTTGGTCTTTTTATGCAAGCTTTGTTCTTCTTCGTTTGCTTTGCAGGCCAGAGCTTGAGGAAGAGAGAAATGCTCTCATCCTACAGTCAGCTGCAAATAACAGGCAGTTAAAGGAAACTGAGGACAAGATCCTTGAAACACTTTCATCCTCGGAGGGAAATATTCTGGAGGATGAGAGTGCCATTCAAGTCCTAGACTCTGCAAAGATCATGTCCAATGAAATTACAAAAAAACAAAAGGCAAGTACAAGGCTCAACATAAGCGATCTCTGTTACTGATGTGATGATTCTATTCTTTGACTGCAATGTCTCAATGAATTTGCCAGATTGCAGAGGAGACTGAGATCATGATAGCCGAGTCTCGAGAGTGTTACAGGTCTATTGCCAAGCACTCGTCTGTCCTGTTCTTCACCATTGCTGACCTGACCAACATCGACCCAATGTATCAATATTCTCTCACCTGGTTTGTCAACCTCTATATAAACTCGATCCAAGACAGGTCAGTGATGCACACAATCTTTACTCGGTAATGAGTGCAATAGGATCATACTGATAACACTTATGAGCCTTTTTCTATTGCCAGTTGATGCTCAAATTTCACAATGCTTACATGTCAAGCAATTGGAGTGTGCTGCACTGAAAAACCTCTCCTGTTTTTATTTAGTAAAAAGTCCAAGATTCTGGAAAAGAGGGTCATGTACCTGGTGGACTACTTCACCTATAACTTGTTCTGCAATGTCTGTCGCTCTCTGTTTGAGAAGGATAAACTTCTCTTCTCCTTCATCCTCTGCTGCAATCTGCTTCTGTGAGTGTCACAAACATTATAGGGATGAGAACGGACTCAGTTGGTTCATTCTTTTGCCTGGTACCAATAAAACAAATACTGACATTTCCATCAGAGCTAAAGATGAGATTGAGTACACAGACTTGCTCTTCTTGATGACGGGAGGTGTGGGCCTGCAGAACACGCTTGCTAATCCTGATCCCAGATGGCTCCAAGATAAGAGCTGGGATGAGATTTGTAGAGCCAATGAGCTTCCTGGCCTAAAAGGAGTCAAGTGAGAAAATGATTCATATTCATTTTTATTTCAGTTCTATTGGCTTTGAGTAAGAATATTATTCAACATTTTTGAAACGGTTTCACATTAATTGTGTTTATTCCACAGAGACGCTTTCATTGCAACCCCAGAACTTTTCCAGCCTATTTTTGACAGCAAAGAACCTAGCATTGTTCCTTTGCCCTCACCCTGGGATAATAAACTCAATGAACTGCAGAAGATGATCATTGTCCGTTGTCTCAGGCCTGACAAGATTGTGCCCGCTGTAACCAATTATGTCATAGTTAAGATAGGGAAAAATTTTGTTCAGCCTCCTCCCTTTGACCTAAGCAAGAGCTACAATGACTCCAACGCCACCATCCCACTAGTGTTTGTGCTTTCTCCTGGTGCTGATCCCATGGCTAGTAGGTTCTGCACTTGACTTTTGAAACGTCATGTCGTGCTGACACTCAAAGATTCATGATACATTAACGCTTCACAGGCTTATTGAAGTTCGCAACTGACAAGGAGATGGGAGGGAACAATTTCCAGTCAATTTCTCTGGGGCAGGGCCAAGGACCCATTGCTTCCAAAATGATATCCAGCGCCATGCAGAATGGGACATGGGTGTGTTTGCAGAACTGCCATCTGGCTGTGTCCTGGATGTCCACCCTGGAGAAGATCTGCGAAGACTTTACTCCTGCAACATGCCACGAAGACTTCCGACTTTGGCTCACAAGCTACCCTTCGCCCAAGGTAAAGTGCAACCTGATGATCTGTATGCCAATTTGTACAACAGTTTGGCTTTACCTAGTTTGGGCCCTGAAGCTGCCTCCTCTCTGAAACCAGTTTCCAGTGACCCTTCTGCAGAATGGAGTGAAAATGACAAATGAGCCTCCGACAGGATTGCGACTAAACATACTGCAGTCGTACATGTCAGATCCTGTTTGTGACCAAAACTTCTTCAATAACTGCACAAATAAAGAACTGGTGAGTTAGGGGGTTCTGATATGATTTGACCACAATGGAGTATATTCAGGTTTATTTCTTACATCAATTCAACTGGATTGGCTGTTAGGTCTGGGAAAAGCTCCTGTATGGCCTGTGCTTCTTCCATGCACTTGTTCAGGAGAGAAGGAAGTTTGGCCCACTTGGCTGGAACATTCCTTATGGCTTCAATGAGACTGACCTTCACATAAGTATCAGACAGCTCCAGGTAATCATTATCACTCATAAAATTGCTCCCATCACATGCATCCTAAGGCATGTATGTCCTCTGTCTTCCTCTATAGTTGTTTATCAATCAATACGATGAGGTGCCCTTCGAGGCCATAACTTACCTGACCGGAGAGTGCAACTATGGTGGACGCGTAACTGACAACTGGGATCGGCGTCTCCTGAACACCATGTTGGCCGACTTCTACAACAGAGATGTTGTGGATAAACCTTCGTTTCCTTTTTCACCTAGCGGTGAATATGTTGCCCCCCCTAAATCTTCCTATGACGATTATCTTCGATTTATTAGGGTAAAACATTATATCATAAATGTCGTCAGTAGTTGGTTTATGAGACTTTCAACAGCGTAACAAAACCTTTTGTGACATACCAGGAGCTTCCACTCACCCAGCACCCAGAAATATTTGGGATGCACGAAAACGTGGACATTTCCAAGGACCTGCAGCAGACCAAGGTGTTGTTTGATTCGCTGCTTCTCACCCAGGGAGGAGGCTCTAAGGGAGGGGGTAGCTCTGGGAGTGACAATGCATTGTACGACATAGCCAGTGACATCCTCACTAAGGTATGATGGATCGGATCATATATTTTCATTTGTCCATTTCAATGTGTTGTACTGGTTTGCCACTGACAGACTGAGTTGAGGCGCATCTTGTTATGAAACTAGATTTTTTAATGGAGTGGATGTAGACTTGACTTGTTGTAGACTATGCCATACATATTATAAGTAATAATGGTGTTTATTTAATCTCATCAGCTTCCAAATAATTTTGACATCGAAGTATCGCTCAATAAGTACCCGGTGCTCTACAAGGAGAGTATGAACACTGTGCTTGTCCAGGAAATGGAGCGCTACAACACGTATGGACTAACACACTTTGTATAGAATTTGATGTGGAGTCAACAACCTCATCTGACCTGTTTTTGCTTCTCAGGCTTTGTAGTACCATCCGTGTGAGTCTTCAGAACCTGCTAAAGGCCCTCAAGGGTTTAGTGGTGATGGATGCAGAGCTTGAGGGAATTGCAAATAGTTTGGCAGTGGGCAAGGTTCCAGAGCAATGGGCCAAGCGCTCGTACCCGAACCTCAAGCCCCTGGGCAGCTACATTAATGAATTTCTCACAAGGCTCAAGTTTTTGCAGGTGAGTCACAACGGTCTCGACATTAGGATGTTCTGTCCATTTCACATGAATTCTGTGTGCCCATAGGATTGGTTCGACTTCGGGAAGCCCAGTGTGTTCTGGCTGTCGGGATTCTTTTTCACCCAGGCCTTCCTAACGGGAGCTACGCAGAATTATGCCAGGAAATACAATGTTCCAATTGACCTGTTGGGCTTTGATTTTGAGGTCAACACACACTTTTCCAACAGTCAGTCATGAGCATAAAGACTTATTTTAGCTATTTCATGTGTGATGTTGTGATTTTTCCATCAGGTTCTACCAATTGATCAGTCAGCCACGCCCCCAGAAGATGGTGTCTACATTAATGGATTGTTTCTTGATGGAGCTCGATGGGATAAAGAAAGGTGACCACAGAAGGGTCTTTTACAATAATGATCATGATCATGAAGTTGACCAAGAAAAGTAACCTTCAAAATCCAATTGTGTTGTTTCTATCATTAGAGGAGTTTTAGTGGAGCAGTATCCCAAAATCCTATTTGACACGATGCCCATTATCTGGATAAAACCCAGTACGTATGCATTTAGATGCTTTTGGTACACTGGCAGCATAACCCCTTGTGTTGTTTTTCCTTTCTCTGTGTTTTTACTTCATCTCCATGTTGACATAGTTGATTCTCTTTCCCCACTGTACAGCAAAAGACATCCCGGATGAATCTGACGGTCGCTATGTTTCTCCTCTCTACAAGACCAGCGAGAGGAGGGGCACCCTCTCTACAACGGGTCACTCCACCAATTTCGTCGTTCCGATGTTGTTGCCCACCGCCAAGCTCCCTCGGCATTGGATCAAGCGTGGTGTGGCGCTACTCTGTCAGCTTGATGACTGAGAGTGTTACAGGCCAATATGGGTTATTTGTTCCAATCATGTGACAAGGACAAGATATAGTATGTGCAAGTAATTTGGCTTTGGTTTTAGCAACATATGTTTTTACACAGACAATGTTGTAATACATGTATACAGACCTTATCCTCTGCAAGAAATGACTTATATTACTACAGCTTGTTTTGACCGTCATCTTCGTATGTTTCTGTCTGTACAATATTTGTCCATTGTGGCTAAGGCGCGCACACTAGAAAGAAGACATCATGATGAGCAAACTGTTAAATTATCTACATTCTATTGAAATATTACTGTATGTTTTTTTAAAAAATGTTACAACAATTTTTATTTTTGTTTTTTGCTTTGATGGGAGGGAGGACCCACACTAATGGCATTTCCTTTTATTTCAAAGTGGAAAAATGATTTATGGTGCAAATTTTGAGTGACAAACACTTCAGTATATGTTCAGTGCTGTTTTTTGTGTGTGTGTGTTTTTTAAGCTCTTAGCAAGGTTGGGGGAGCAATCCATTAAGACCACATTGTATTGTTGTCGCTTGTCAGATCAGATGACTTGCAGGCACCGGGATCCGTAAGGTTTTTCTCCCTTTTGGCACCGTTGTCTTTAAGCTTGTACAACAGACTGTGTGTTCACTGTTGTTAAAATATAACCTTTCACTTCAAACAAAGCACTGGCATAAAGTAATAATTCCTGAAACTCTGCTGTTTGGTTAAAATTGCACCAAGTGATCTGAGTTTTAACCTCAGCAATAGATCAAAACTAGGCACAATTTGCATGGTAGGCACCACAATCCTTATTTATAGTTGAAGAGTTATAAATAGCTGCAGTGTGAGAGTACTCGGGTGTCCAGCTACACTGCTGTTAAAGTCCCAGAAGGAGCACAGCCATTCGACTGAAGGTAAACACCACAAATTAGACGTCTATAGAACAACCTGATTATTGCTATGGAATAATATTGTTGCCAGTTTAATCAGTATTTATTTTTATTAAGTGTTCACATTTAACCCTGGCTTGTAAAAATTTGATCAACAATCAGTTGCAAGGTATGCATGAATCTACCTTTGCTTCCTTCTGTGTACAAGATCTGCTCTTAAATGGCCTGAAGTCTAAGCTAACTTTTGTTGAATTCATAAAACAGAACATCTGTGCTCTTGGCTCACTTTTCCTTCTTTTTTTTGGCGGGATGGGGGGGTGCATTTTGGTGGTATTCCATGTATATAGATGTCTATTCCAACAACAGGAAAAAAGATTGAGTGTGGCAATACCCTGTTTGGCATTCCAGTAGAGTCAACCCCTGTTTGGCGATGGGATGTGTGCATGTCAAGGTTGTGTCTTCCCATAACCAATTAAACACTCACTCTTCCTGGAGAAACAGATGAACACAGAAGCAAAAGGTGACATTTTTCAATCTGAAGACGACTCAGATGAAGATGAAAGAATCCAATCTATAATAGAAGAAAGTCTCATTGAATACAGGAGGCTGAAGGGACTGAATCCAAGGTGACTGTTGATGCAACATTAAATATTAACTGTGTACGATCTATTAAATTTTCCTCACTACTTCTTTTCTTGCTGTAGTCATTTGAAAGTTACCGAAGATCCTGATATATTCAAAGCGATTGCTGAGGGTAAGATGCTCTTGCAAGTCTCAGCACCTTAAAGGCATTCTCCATTGTTCTTTTAAATTGCCTCCAAAACATTGAACATCTACTTCTAAGAATACACACAGTATCTGAAAACTGGAAAAAAAAATGTATTTTATGGTGTTCAATCAAAGACCAAGGGGGATACACTCTTAAAGTGCCAAAATATATTTTGCGAAGAATTTTGTGTTGCTCAGAACTGCAAACAATTTGCATAATCTTCCATATTGGGGTAAGGAGTTTACCAAAACAGGCAGAGGAGTAGAAAAGAAGCAGAAGAGAACAAAAACTACTAAACTGTTGGATGTCTTAGATAGTGATAGGAACTACTTTTGGGGGTTGCACACAGTAAACACCAGAACTTAAAGTGCTTTGTGTGGACCCAATAAGTAACATGAATTTCTTATGGTATGGCCAGGGTTGGAGAATCCAGGTCCAGAAAGTAACAACCCTGAAACCGTTTAGCTTTAGCTACAGGTGATTTCACTCAACAGGTGGAGACGAGCTCATTTATCTCCCAGTTGATTAGAAACACATGTGGCTAAAGCTATTCTGTGGCAGGGTTTTTACTTTCTGGACCTGGATTCCACAACCCTGGGTATGGCCATAAGAATTTGTGCGATGGAGTTGATGTACACACCTCTGCTCCATTCTCCGCCACTGTCTTTGTTCTGCTGCATTATCTGACAATTTGCCCAATTTATACACCTTCGATGGCCATCAATGATATGTGACATCAAATGGAACGGAATAGAAATTACAACTGCCTGGGGAAATGCAGCTTCTATAAATTGACATTACCGACTGTAGATTATATTCTCCTATTCGCCCCCAATTTCAGACTTTTGATTGAAATACCCACCGTGGGGCATCATGGAGATGGACTTTTTCTGAGACTTGTGTATGTCATAGAACCTGTTAGAAGACTATCTTTGTCTTCCGCGTGTTCGTTGTTGTTCGGGTAGAGAGAATGTTGATTTTCTGAATACAGACTGGAGATCGGTGAACAGGTCCTTCGAAGGATTTATTTGACAGAATATTCCGGACACAAGCAAGTTTACAGACAAATGGCTGCAGTCCTCTCGCAAGTGTGTAGTTACAGTGGACTCACAGCATTCTTATACTATCTTGAAAGCAGTATCCCATAAAACCCCCAAATCCTCAGGAAACCGCCCCCAGTATACCCCGCCCCCCACCCCTGCTCCCAGCCCTCAGCGACCAGTCGCCAGCCATGAGTTCAATACACATGACGACAGCCGGAAGTAGATGAGACTTTTACAGCATATCATCCAATACACACTGACTTCAACCCCAGACACTCGCTCATTGATGTGGAAACAGACGAGGTCCTTCAGACATGATGACATGAGCAGAAATTGCGACAGCACTTACAAAGACACATCCACAAATAAAGTGCTACTGTTCTACTGAGGAAATAAGTAAATTAAAACAGTTATGACTAACCTAAAACAGTTATAGCTAAATCAAAACAGTTATAACTAAATCTCTCAACAAACCCAATATGAAAAAGATTTAGTTATGATATAATCACTGTATTTTTTCGCAAAATTTGCTTTTCAATAGATGCACTATGCAAACAATAAATTGAAATAACACTTAGCTTAGACAAACAATGTTTGAAACCTGATTAAAGATGCATTTCCAACGTTTAGGATTTACTGTTAATATTTGCGCTAGTTTCAGGGATTTTCCCTGTACACTTAATGTAATAGTCAAACCAGAGGAGAATGTTTTTAAAACCCTTTCTTCGTGCCTTAGGTACAGTATTAATGTCTTCATACAGGTGATGAGAGTGCACTTAAACGACTAACGGAACAGCCAGAGACTCTGTCCAGAATTAACGAGCATGGGTGGATCCCTCTGCACGCAGCTGCAGTGCAGGAGAGTAAGCACATACTCGAGATCATCTTTTCAGGTACAGTCAGGCTTTTCATCAAGTATGACTAATGTTTGACCGCACACAGCTTTTGTGCTCATGTCAACTGTTGTTTGGGTTCCAGCGTCACACTTTGGAGCTGCCCAGTGTCGCACATTCAAGGGGGAGACGCCATTGTTTTTAGCTGTAGTCTATGGCCGTAGACAGAACTCTACATTCCTTTTACAAAATGGTTGCAACCCCAATCTCCAGGATGACGAGCAAGATTCTCCATTAATGGCAGGTAGTTCCCTCATGTTTGTCTATAGCAAATACATATTTTCTACATTTTTATTTATCTGTTGCGTCTTGTTTCTCAGCTATTCTCAATGACCAGTACGACATGGCAACACTTTTGCTTCGCTATGACGCTCAAGTGGATCAGCTAGGCCAGCTAAACAGGACGGCGCTGCACGAGGCTGCTTTTCTTGGCCTGGAGAACTTTGTCTATCTGCTCCTTGAGTCTGGTGCTAACCCGAATGCATGTGACATAAAAAAGAAAACGCCACTTGCTCTGGCGGCACAAAATGGGCATCTAAATGTAGCAGAGCACTTGTTACTGAAAGGTACATGATGAACTGCCTTGTTTAGGATTAATCATTTCCACAAACCCTGGAGAACCCACGGGGTCAAATTTGGCCCCTATAAATTCTGCTACTCAAATAACAAAGACCTTTTTTTTTTTTTTTTTTTACAAATTTAACTTCAAAAGTCCAGAGTGCCACTTCTGACCCCTGCATGGGGCCATCTAGTGGATGAATATTGCACTTACATGAGCCAGAGTGGTGGTGACAAGATGGCTGGCAACATGCTGTTTTGTTGAGCTGGAAATCAATCCAAACAAAACCATCTTCTCAGCAAACCATCAGATGGTAAAATTGTGTTTTTTTTTGTTAATCTATTTCATATCATGTTGCAGAATGCCTAGGAGTATGTTTTATATATATATTTTGATCAATTAGCAACTCTGAGCTAGTTCAAAAAACAAGGGTTAAAATTGAAAAAAACATATATTTTGGTGTTCAGTGAACTCATAGCAGTCATTTAATGTATCATTCCTAATTTTCCAAATAAGAAAAGGGTTCTTGGGTTCTCCAGGGTTAATTAACATATACTTTGAGTTTGTACAGTCATAACACAAATTCATGTTTGTTTTGTAGGAGCAAACGTTGAGTGTGAATCGGAGTCTGGCAGTATCTTGTTTGACGCAGCCGTATCAGGAAACCCTGATGTGATATCCTTGCTGTTGGACCACGGAGCAGACGCCAACTTGCCTTTGTACAACGGTCACCTGCCGATTCACCGTGTGGCATACCATGGTCACATACTGTGAGAAACATTTTACCGTTCCTTTTTAAATTGAACCCACTACTTTGTTCTTACCTCACCTGTTCTTTGACAGGGCATTACAACGCCTCATGCTAGTGACTAAACTGTGTGCAATAAAGGAAAGCGGCATGAGTCCTCTTCACTCTGCAGCTGCTGGAGGGCATGCACATTGCTTGGAGTTGCTGCTCAAAGCTGACTTTGATCCAAACCAAATGCTACACCCGAGAGTGCGCCGCAACTATGACGATGAACGCAAGTCTGCCCTTTTTTTTGCTGTGTCCAACAATGATCTTCAATGCACTCGCCTGCTACTTGAGGCGGGGGCAATGGTCAACCAGGACCCTATCAGTTGTTTACAGGTGGCAATGAGACAGGGCAATTATGAGCTCATCAACACCTTGCTGAAGTTCGGGGCAAATGTGAACTACTACTCTCTTGTCAGCACCACCCACTTTCCCTCAGCCCTGCAGTATGCATTAAAAGACGAAGTCATGCTGAGAATGATTCTGAACCACGGCTACGATGTCAAGCGTTGCTTCGACTGTCCGTATGGTGATAGTTGCCATGACTTGCCTCCACGGACAACATCAGTCATCAAAGACATGGTGGTGAGATGTGTCAAACAGTAGAAAGCAGCGATTTCCAACCATCTGGCAGCAGACCAGTACCGGTCCATGGGACATTTGGTACATCTCTGCTGATTTGTGAAAGGTACAATTCTGTCATTTTCATGACAAATGTTCCTGCCCTGATTCCAAATTAGTGAAATGAGACTTTGTCTCTCTCACCTATATTGTTACTGACAAACACTCCATAGCAATTCACCATTCCTATGACATTGGCTATCAAATGTATGTATACTCAAATATTCAGCCTGTGCTGGAAAAAAAACAATACGCAGACCGCCAGCATAGCGTTTCGAGGGCCATTGTCTGCTGTGACGCCATGATGGGACAGACTTGTTCAAGACAAACAAGCGCATGCGCTCACTAGCGTAATGGTGAGTTGTTTAAAAAAAAATAAATCATTTGTATGTGTTTCTACGCTGGTAAATTACAATGGTGACCTGAGAAACGAGTGACACGACATTTTCAAGATACGAGTCATTCGGACGATTTGTTTGCTTTGACTTGCGAGTGCAAACTTGTGCTGTAAGGTCGCAGTGCCGTATGGTAGCATTGTCTTCACGACAAGCAGCAGCTTGCCAATATGCTTCGAGCTGTTTCTTGCCCCTGGTAGCTGAAGTTTCTTGTCAAACGAAACCAACAACAAAAAGAATTACACGTTGTGTTTAAACCAACCACACGGTTTAGCATTTAGTCTTAGCTTATTGCTAATGCTAACGCATTTGACGTGCTAACGCTAGCGCTAAATAGTATCTATGTTGTGGCACTACAACACTTAAAAGAAAACCCCCGAATATATTTCACTCAAAGCAAAAACACATGCAAAGATACAATATAAAAGTACTCACACTCTCACAGTCATACAGTTTAGTTTTTTCCAATATTAGTGCCATTTTAGGAGCGTGGGACACAGCAGCACAGCCTTTCAAGTTCCTAGTTACACCAGCAGGAGGCGCCAGTGTCCATTCAATTGATGCACTATGACAAAAACTGTCAAATCCTTTTAAATTCAATGTGATTAAGTTATTACTGCGTGTGTGCAAGCGTGTATGTGTGTGCGTGTGTTTTAATATAAGGTACAATAATTGTTATTTTTCTAAGCTCTTGCGATGCACTATATAAATAAAGATAGGGCGAGCTGATGACATTTGCATTCATTTCATTCAACAGGGAAAGATTTTTTGATATAGGCCTACAAGTGTACAGAAAATATTGTGGCGTCTTGCAAGAATGCCTCCAGCACTTAGTTCATTACAATATTAAACTTGCATCTCAAGGCACTACAGAATGGCTTTACATGAAACCGGTCAGTCAGTGGCCCAAAATAAAAAAGGTTGGGGACCGCTTGCTGGTGTTAAAGGAAACACATTCTTGCGTTATGTTAGTGCTGGTGACTTGATATCTCTCTTTTTTCCCTGTAGTTCTGTGAGGTGATAACAGTGTCTTGGCTCAAGCACTTATCCGCTCAGGTGGTGCGAATCATGCTCGACTACACCAACCATGTCTCACTCTGCGCCAAACTGAGGGAAACATTGCGGGAGCAGAAGCAATGGCCGCAGATCTGTCACATCCAAAGTTTGCACTTCCTTTTTACTTCATCGGTCATTGTCCGCATGTTGACCTCAGGTGAACTTCTTGATTTGTTTGTTTCCTAGGAAATGCACGAAGCTTAAAGCACCTGTGCCGGCTGCAGATTCGAGAGCACCTGAATCAACTACGTTTGAAAGCATCTGTTTTCATCAGCTACCTCCCTCTTCCACCCAGACTGAAAGAGTACCTTCGTTACAAGGAGTTTGATGTGTACAACAGGGGCAGTATAGATACAGGATGTTCACTCATGTTATAACCGTTTCAGAGTTACATTATATTATTGTACCAAGGTACGTGACTTTTGTCATTCCCAGTGTGATTAAAAGTATCCATCCATCCATATTCTATAACTGTGGTTCTCAATTATTATTATTTTTTACACCAAGTACCACTTAAAAAAACAGTTGCCTCTACAATCACTAATGCCCAACGTTAAAATACAGAAGTGACATTTTTTAAAAATGTATTTTAAACACCAGCAACAACGTATCTTTAAAAAAAATAATTCAAATACAAATTAATCAGTTCCTTATTAATTCGTTGAATCTACTAATCTACTGTATGTGCCTGTTGTTTTATCATTATGTGATATTTTGTATGGTGGTTTGCTTGACTCTACTTACAGTATCTGATGATGATTGTTTGTTTTGTTTTGTGCTTTTTTAAATGTTGCTATATAGTGTAATTTTAACCTCTGGATGTTTTTGTTGTATACATTTTAGGACCCCAGGAGGAGCAACCATTTTGTGGATGCTAACTGGGGTTCCTAATGAAGAATAAAGAATAAAGGCATGATATTCATCAAAAATAAGGCAAAAATGTTATTCCTAAAAATTATGTTTAATATCGTAAGCCCTGTAGCACTGTGCACAATTTGAACATTAACACTGATCTTAAATTTACAAAAAAAAAAATTAACTACTTGAATAAAGATTCAATTAAAACATATTGCACATAATTGTTTAATAAAAATACAGAACTAATTGTTTGAAAACAAAGATTAAATGTAATGCACTTAAAATTGAAATACAACTGAACTGTACTTAAATGTACCATTTAATTAGAACTATTATCAACCAATATTTGCAACCATTGCTCATTTATATTTTGCAGGCCAAACTATCCCAGGTTTATTTGCATCACAATTTGTAACATTAGCTTGCTTCCATAAAAACAAGTAATGCTAGTTTGATCATACTTTATTTTCAATGATATGCTCTATTAGAAAGGTATGTGCTTGCACATACACAAAGTAACTCACCTGTTCATATTTGCTTTATTTGAACTGTACAGCATTTAAAGTCAAAATAAATCCTCTTTGACAGCCTGGGATTCTGTCAATCATCAAGCTGACAAAGTAACGCCACACCACGCTTGATCCAGTGCTGTGGACGCTTGGCGGTGGGCAACAACATCGAAATGACAAAATTGGTGGAATGTCCTGTTGTGGACAAGGTGCCCCTCCTCTCGCTGGTCTTGTAGAGAGGAGAAACGTAGCAACTGTCAGATTCATCTGGAATGTCTTGTGCTGCATGGTGGAGAAAGGGAGGCAAATAAAATGACGACTGACAAAAAAAAATGCCTGTTTTGTCATTTTGCATACGTACTGGGTTTTATCCAGATAATGGGCATCGTGTCAAATAGGATTTTGGGATACTGCTCCACTAAAACTCCTCTGATGATGGCAACAACACAATTGGATTTTGAAGGTTACTTTTCAATTGGACAACTTGCACTTCAAATGATGATCATTCATGTAAAAGACCCTTATGTGGTCACCTTTCTTTGTCCCATCGAGCCCCATCAAGAAACAATCCATTAATGTAGACACCATCTTCTGGGGGCGTGGCTGACTGTTCAATTGGTAGAACCTGATGGATTGAATCACAACATCACACATGGAATAGCTAAAATAAGTCTTTATGCTCATGACTGACTGTTGGAAAAGTGTGTGTTGACCTCAAAATCAAAGCCCAACAGGTCAATTGGAACATTGTATTTCCTGGCATAATTCTGCGTAGCTCCCGTTAGGAAGGCCTGGGTGAAAAAGAATCCCGACAGCCAGAACACACTGGGCTTCCCGAAGTCGAACCAATCCTATGGGCACACAGAATTCATGTGAAATGGACAGGACATCCTAATGGTCGAGACCGTTGTGACTCACCTGCAAAAACTTGAGCCTTGTGAGAAAGTCATTAATGTAGCTGCCCAGGGGCTTGAGGCTCGGGTACGAGCGCTTGGCCCATTGCTCTGGAACCTTGCCCACTGCCAAACTATTTGCAATTCCCTCAAGCTCTGCATCCATCACCACTAAACCCTTGAGGGCCTTTAGCAAGTTCTGAAGACTCACACGGATGGTACTACAAAGCCTGAGAAGCAAAAACAGGTCAGATGAGGTTGTTGACTCCACATCAAATTCTATACAAAGTGTGTTAGTCCATACGTGTTGTAGCGCTCCATTTCCTGGACAAGCACAGTGTTCATACTCTCCTTGTAGAGCACCGGGTACTTATTGAGCGATACTTCGATGTCAAAATTATTTGGAAGCTGATGAGATTAAATAAACACCATTATTACTTATAATATGTATGGCATAGTCTACAACAAGTCAAGTCTACATCCACTCCATTAAAAAATCTAGTTTCATAACAAGATGCGCCTCAACTCAGTCTGTCAGTGGCAAACCAGTACAACACATTGAAATGGACAAATGAAAATATATGATCCGATCCATCATACCTTAGTGAGGATGTCACTGGCTATGTCGTACAATGCATTGTCACTCCCAGAGCTACCCCCTCCCTTAGAGCCTCCTCCCTGGGTGAGAAGCAGCGAATCAAACAACACCTTGGTCTGCTGCAGGTCCTTGGAAATGTCCACGTTTTCGTGCATCCCAAATATTTCTGGGTGCTGGGTGAGTGGAAGCTCCTGGTATGTCACAAAAGGTTTTGTTACGCTGTTGAAAGTCTCACAAACCAACTACTGATGACATTTATGATATAATGTTTTACCCTAATAAATCGAAGATAATCGTCATAGGAAGATTTAGGAGGGGCAACATATTCACCGCTAGGTGAAAAAGGAAAAGAAGGTTTATCCACAACATCTCTGTTGTAGAAGTCGGCCAACATGGTGTTCAGGAGACGCCGATCCCAGTTGTCAGTTACGCGTCCACCATAGTTGCACTCTCCGGTCAGATAAGTTATGGCCTCGAAGGGCACCTCATCGTATTGATTGATAAACAACTATAGAGGAAGACAGAGGACATACATGCCTTAGGATGCATGTGATGGGAGCAATTTTATGAGTGATAATGATTACCTGGAGCTGTCTGATACTTATGTGAAGGTCAGTCTCATTGAAGCCATAAGGAATGTTCCAGCCAAGTGGGCCAAACTTCCTTCTCTCCTGAACAAGTGCATGGAAGAAGCACAGGCCATACAGGAGCTTTTCCCAGACCTAACAGCCAATCCAGTTGAATTGATGTAAGAAATAAACCTGAATATACTCCATTGTGGTCAAATCATATCAGAACCCCCTAACTCACCAGTTCTTTATTTGTGCAGTTATTGAAGAAGTTTTGGTCACAAACAGGATCTGACATGTACGACTGCAGTATGTTTAGTCGCAATCCTGTCGGGGGCTCATTTGTCATTTTCACTCCATTCTGCAGAAGGGTCACTGGAAACTGGTTTCAGAGAGGAGGCAGCTTCAGGGCCCAAACTAGGTAAAGCCAAACTGTTGTACAAATTGGCATACAGATCATCAGGTTGCACTTTACCTTGGGCGAAGGGTAGCTTGTGAGCCAAAGTCGGAAGTCTTCGTGGCATGTTGCAGGAGTAAAGTCTTCGCAGATCTTCTCCAGGGTGGACATCCAGGACACAGCCAGATGGCAGTTCTGCAAACACACCCATGTCCCATTCTGCATGGCGCTGGATATCATTTTGGAAGCAATGGGTCCTTGGCCCTGCCCCAGAGAAATTGACTGGAAATTGTTCCCTCCCATCTCCTTGTCAGTTGCGAACTTCAATAAGCCTGTGAAGCGTTAATGTATCATGAATCTTTGAGTGTCAGCACGACATGACCTTTCAAAAGTCAAGTGCAGAACCTACTAGCCATGGGATCAGCACCAGGAGAAAGCACAAACACTAGTGGGATGGTGGCGTTGGAGTCATTGTAGCTCTTGCTTAGGTCAAAGGGAGGAGGCTGAACAAAATTTTTCCCTATCTTAACTATGACATAATTGGTTACAGCGGGCACAATCTTGTCAGGCCTGAGACAACGGACAATGATCATCTTCTGCAGTTCATTGAGTTTATTATCCCAGGGTGAGGGCAAAGGAACAATGCTAGGTTCTTTGCTGTCAAAAATAGGCTGGAAAAGTTCTGGGGTTGCAATGAAAGCGTCTCTGTGGAATAAACACAATTAATGTGAAACCGTTTCAAAAATGTTGAATAATATTCTTACTCAAAGCCAATAGAACTGAAATAAAAATGAATATGAATCATTTTCTCACTTGACTCCTTTTAGGCCAGGAAGCTCATTGGCTCTACAAATCTCATCCCAGCTCTTATCTTGGAGCCATCTGGGATCAGGATTAGCAAGCGTGTTCTGCAGGCCCACACCTCCCGTCATCAAGAAGAGCAAGTCTGTGTACTCAATCTCATCTTTAGCTCTGATGGAAATGTCAGTATTTGTTTTATTGGTACCAGGCAAAAGAATGAACCAACTGAGTCTGTTCTCATCCCTATAATGTTTGTGACACTCACAGAAGCAGATTGCAGCAGAGGATGAAGGAGAAGAGAAGTTTATCCTTCTCAAACAGAGAGCGACAGACATTGCAGAACAAGTTATAGGTGAAGTAGTCCACCAGGTACATGACCCTCTTTTCCAGAATCTTGGACTTTTTACTAAATAAAAACAGGAGAGGTTTTTCAGTGCAGCACACTCCAATTGCTTGACATGTAAGCATTGTGAAATCTGAGCATCAACTGGCAATAGAAAAAGGCTCATAAGTGTTATCAGTATGATCCTATTGCACTCATTACCGAGTAAAGATTGTGTGCATCACTGACCTGTCTTGGATCGAGTTTATATAGAGGTTGACAAACCAGGTGAGAGAATATTGATACATTGGGTCGATGTTGGTCAGGTCAGCAATGGTGAAGAACAGGACAGACGAGTGCTTGGCAATAGACCTGTAACACTCTCGAGACTCGGCTATCATGATCTCAGTCTCCTCTGCAATCTGGCAAATTCATTGAGACATTGCAGTCAAAGAATAGAATCATCACATCAGTAACAGAGATCGCTTATGTTGAGCCTTGTACTTGCCTTTTGTTTTTTTGTAATTTCATTGGACATGATCTTTGCAGAGTCTAGGACTTGAATGGCACTCTCATCCTCCAGAATATTTCCCTCCGAGGATGAAAGTGTTTCAAGGATCTTGTCCTCAGTTTCCTTTAACTGCCTGTTATTTGCAGCTGACTGTAGGATGAGAGCATTTCTCTCTTCCTCAAGCTCTGGCCTGCAAAGCAAACGAAGAAGAACAAAGCTTGCATAAAAAGACCAAAGATTTGAGTGAATGTTCAGTCAAATATGTCGTACCTTTCCTTGGCAACCACAATCCCCAGCAGCTGGTCCTCTAAGCCCTCTGGGGTGATCATGAAATTGAGCAAAGACACCTTGGTGGCCAGCTCTGGTAGATAATGAGGGTTCCTCAGCTTTGTGGTGATGTAGAAGCGGAATTCTCGGGAGTACTCAATTATGCTCTCCCCCAGTTTTATACATTCCACGCCACCTGGGTGAAACAAGCATGACGACAGTTATCATTTTGACATGAAGTTTTCAATCTCGGGTGGCCTTTTTGCCAGAATGCCCCATTTTTGGCACCTTGTTTGAAGGTTTGTTTGAGGAGAAGAGGTTCCAGAGAGGGGTCCAGTTCTTCTCCTACATTTTCGAGTAGCAAAGGGCTTCCAAACTGAATACAGTTTTCCAAGGTTCTCATGTAGTCATCATCCGTTAATTTGATAATGTGCAGCTTGTTCTCTTTCTCTGAATTTTTCACCCACTTGTTGGCTTGACCTTGAGGGTCAATCATCAGGGGCCTGTAAGAGCATGGCAACATGAGGACAGTCCTGGGACTGAATGAGTAAATGTTTCACAATACCATAAAGGCAGAGAAATTATGTTTGTACTCTTCCTTCCGACTGGCTTTGTAATTGACTGAAGTTAGCGGTGGTGCGGAATGCAGCCATTGAATTGCCTTAGTCTGTGTAAAGCTTCTCACCATCGACGTGAATTACTGGTAATGACACCATTGTCAATCGAGAAAGAGTCAGTAGGAAGGCCGGCGATGTTCCATGCCCTAATCTTAATGGGATCCCCCAGGGTCTTACTGAGAGAGAAGTCGTCAGATGATGGAATGCTCTTAGACTAGAGAGATAAAGTAAAATGATGAGAACATACATGTTAGAAATGGAAGAGAAATACTTTGTTTGCCAACAAAGGAATTCAAAGACTTACTTGACACAATTTGATCCACTGACTGATGCAGTCCTGTCTGAAGTTAGCAGTGAAAGCACCCAGGTAGGCCATGACACCAGCAGAGATAAGGACATCTCCGGTAAGGTTGTCGTATGTGTTTTGCAGATCATCAGCAGCCTTGGACCATCTGAAAAAAAAGACGTTTACTTCTTGGTAATTGCTGTAATCATACTGCAAAAATAATGTTGAGCCTTTCATGACCTTGTTTTCTCCCCACTCAGACCACCGATAAGTTTCTCAGCTCTCTCCAACTTCTGTTGACACAAATCCCTCTGGGCTTCTAGCTTGGCTTTTTCCTCTGTCTTCTCCTCAGATGTTTTTTTTAGGTCAGCCAAACGGTCCTCAACCTCCTTTAGTTTGACTCGCTTCTCTGATAGCTCGGCCATAGCAGCAGCCAGGGTCGCCTGAGCCTCTGCTTGTTTGCCCTTTTTGGGAGCCACAATCTAAAAACACAGAGGCGAGTATGCCTGGATGCACAAGTTTCATTTCATTGTTTTGCGCAAAAGGAACAAAGTCACACCTTTACCACCCTGTCATAGGACTCCATTGCTTTGATCCACTTGCAAAGGCCCTCTGCTGCTGAAGAGGCTTTTGCCACCTTAGCAGGGCTGAAGTCAGGATTAGTCATGTAGGTAGCACGGATCTTTTGCATTGATTCCTCCTGTAATAAAGAAAACGGAAAGATGAACTGAAGGTATCTTCTCAACGCATTGCAAAAAGACAGTTTATTGAAACTCACAGGAATATTGTCCTTATCATATTCTTTAAGATCCCTTAAAAAGTTCATGTCACCTAGCAGCTTCTTGCTTGGACCCCAGTAGTCCAAGACCTAAGCAATTAAGAAAATTTAATGGTAAAACAAATGCCACTTTGATACTTACATGCAAACGCGTTTTCTTTCCCATTGGAAATTCATTTTCATTGCGACAAACCTTTTTTCCAGACCCAGCAGGATCTGCCACCTTATCTGGAGGCATTCCCTTCATTACACACACAGCTGACATCACCAGCTTCACTCCAGCGGGAGGGTTTTTCATGGACTTCACAACCGTGATGTCAGCAGGCTGCAACCAAGACGATAACTGAAGGTCAAAGAGAAAGTCACAAGCAAGGTTGAAGCTGTTCCGGTCACGATTCTCACTTTTAAGGTGTTCAAAGCTGCGATTGCTTCCTCCAAGGCAGGGATGGCCTCAGCCAATTCACTATCACACTCGTCTTTAAGAGCTTGAGCCTCAGCAGCTTGAACAGATGTGGCCTCCTCCTCAACACGCACAAGTTTACTTGTTGCTTCCACCTCAATAGACTCCACTGCGATTACCTGCGTGTCATCACAGTAGGCTTTGCATAATTGTGTCAATTTTTATAAAACAGAATTGATGCTAGTTCATCTCATCACCTTCATCATTCTATCATTTTCCACCTGTGCCTCTTCCAATTTGGGCTGTAAGTCTACCAGCTCCAGTTTCATCTCACCAACCTTCAGAGGTACAATGTTAAAAAAAAAATGTTTTAAACCCTTACACATTTGTGATAAAAATAAAGAATCAAATCAAATAGTAGCATATATCATGTACTTGCGACTCAGCAAAGGCTAGTTTTTCCAGACCATTGGTGTATCTCCTCTTTGCCTTCATGACAGTATCTCTTTTCTTTGTGAGGAGCTGACTGAAAGCTGCCATGAGCTCCAGATAGGATGTGGGTGTAACATAATTATGGCGACCTAGCTCAGAAAGGAATCTGCAAAAGAAATGGTACAGCCCGAAGCCAATATACTGCATAAACTCTTATTTTTAATCGTCATGTTATACATACCTCTCTGAAAGCTGAGTGGCAGAAGTATGAAAGATTTTGCAAATAGGTATGACTTCCTTCCTTTCGTCTTCTTTCATCTCCAACTGCTTCAGGAAAGAGTTGGCTACCCGCTCAAGAGCCTCCTCCGGCCATGGCTGTCAAGGTGAAGGGAAAATAACCATGGTTTGATATGTCCTCATGTAACCTCTTATATAAGGATATGTTGTTGTCCTGAACTGTTGTAACGAATCCAGGTGCCCAACAATTTGTAAATAAAGGGCGGAATCAGCCTGGGAACTCTTCCTTGTTTATACTACAGCCTTCGCTGTTTCGCAAAACATGTTTTCGAAAGTGTCTGAGAAAGGGCTTGGCTAGCCCGGTTTCTCACGCTAACGAATAAAAGACGGAGCGGCACACGGTCCGGACAGAGTCAGCTGTGTAATACGTACGATTGCCCAGCCGTTTTGCAGCTCGTTCTACCCGGACCGTGGGCTCTCCGGTCTAGTGTCAAGGTAAGCGCTGTTGATGATCATATTATGCTGCTTAACGTTGTAGTGTATTGATTGCTGTTTGCGGGGAATAAAAGGCACCATTATTCTAGCAAATCGAGTTGTAATTATTGCTGTTTGCGGGGAATAAAAGGTACAATTATTCTAGCACAGCACAGGTGTTGATTACTGTTTGCGGGGAATACAACATATGATTATTCTAGCACAGTCCAGGTGTAGATTGCTGTTTGCGGGGAATAAAAGGCACAATTATTCTAGCGCAGTAAATCAGTCTCTGTGTATTCATTGTTACCGCCAATCACTCACGATCCTACATAAAAATATAAAGGTGAAGTAGTGTTTTCCACAAAACACAAGGTGCAGGTAAAAATGTGTCAATTTGCCAACAAACATTCACTACTTTCTACATTTGTTTACCATGACTTGTTTCAAATAAAAACTCCAGTTGGTCATGCATATTTAGTACCTGAAACCAGTTAATGGTGCAGCAGTTAATAAGGGACGGAAACTGGCGCAAGCGATTGCGAAAGGCGTCACCAATAGGACTGAAAGCCACAACGATGTGCATGTACTCCTTGCAGCGTGCCACAAAATAGTTGAACAGAGTTAAAGAGCTCAACTCTAAACTCTTATTCTTCCTTTGGGCAATAGGACGCAATGTCTGGAAATGGGAAGAGAATGAGATTACATGAATAAATGGTGATGTAGACAAGAACCACATTCCAGCAATTACGTAGTACTGAGGAGTAGAAAGTACTTTAATTCACGTCAAACCTCAATGATATCCTGTTTCTCATCTGTAGCAAACAGATTAGGCACCTCTCCTGTGTTCAGGACACTGTTTACATCTTCGAGAAAAGCCTCATCTTTGATCTGAGCATCAGTGATCAGAAAAACGATTCTTTGACCCTTCACTCCTGCATCCCTGAGCAGTTTCTGTAATATCAAATTCAATTGTGCTATATCAGAGAGCAAACCTCAAAAGGAAAATAAATAAATAATGCGCCAACCTTGAGGTCATCTCTCCACTCAACCATTCCGTAGCTCTTTGAGATCTCAGGCTGGAAAAGATTCATCTTGGCGATGAACGTGGCCAAACGAGTGATGGACTGGCGTCCGCTGCCTCCCACTCCTACTAGGAGGGCGTTTCCTCCTGGCTGCTTCAACACGCGGCTTATACGGGACAGGTGCTCCAAAACATAGCTACATCAGACATAATGTCTTGAAAATGCAATGTCACCAACATTTCATTAATTTATCAAAATATGTTTTAAAAAGAAGAGTACTTAAAAACACTAATGAATGCTGTAGTTTTTTTTTTACGATTATACTTTACCGAAAGATGACGAGATTCATGCGGCTCTTGTTCATCTGGTTGTATTCAACAAGACATGATTCCACCACCTCAGCAAAGCTTTCTACAGAGTGCACCTCGGCATACAAGCGATCCTCAATATCGAGGTCGGGTTGCATGTAGTCGCCAAACAATAGATTCTGCATGTCTTGCTCGACCAACTGACAAAAAACATCCCAAATTAAAATTGCTTTCAACCTTACGTCATTTTTAGAAACATCACCAATTTTGATCTTAGACATCATAAATAGACAGGTCTGAGCAACCCAAATCTAAATTCACAATCAGAACAGCAAAAAACAAAAGCCAACGTACTGTTGGGCCTTGTCTCAGGTGATCAAACACCTGTTTAAAGGCTTCATTGAAGTGATCTTTGAGGATCTTGGTCATCAGCTGATAGAACCACGCTCGGTCTTTGTCATCCACCAGACGGTCATAAAAGACACGGAAGACCTCATGGACAAACAGGCGAATCATAGTCCGTTTGTTCTCCAGAGATTTGCTCTTCACAAGCAGGCATCCTTGTATAACACGCGAGAAGTCCCGCAGATTAAAAGTGTAATGAGACTTGGCTGGTGTCGGAAGCAAGTTCTCCATGGCTTGCTTGTAGACCTTTGGAAAAACATTAAGAAAACTCAAGTATTGGAAAAACAAGTGCTAGTTGACAGAAATGTGAGTGTATTGGTCATATCCGGAGGACTCACTTCCATGGTTGCTGTCACCGTTTGGCTGCCGATAGTAAAATATTCCGGTGGAAATTCATTGTTTTTTAGATAGAATGTGACCATAATGGAGAAGATGCGAACCATGGTCTCATCACTGAAAGAATTGATGCCAAAAATGTTGAAGTGGCGTAGGAAGCGAGACGTCACAGCATTCCTCCCCCCACCAGGAGGACCCATGGCAGTAATGATCTGGATGTCAACTAATTTGATACCGGACGTATCCTTCAGGTCATACCTGCCAGAAAATCATTGATTACTCAAGCAGTACATTCTGTTTTCTTCTATTCAATGTCCTTCTTTGTTTGGTGTTGAGGTGGCAATGGCTCATACCACTTCCTGTGATCCATAAACTGTCGAAGAAGCTCCACGGGAGGCTGAGCTCCAAACTGTTCCAGTGCCGGCATATTCACATCATCTACGAATATGAGGTATTTCTTTCCCATGGGAGGGCCAAACACACCTTTCCGTCTCTTATCTAATTTGGCCATGATGATGTTCTGCAAAACACAAAAGGTAAAGAATTAGGCCAGTCAAAGTTGCAAGAACATTCATATTCATCAGTGGCTCCAACTGACCTGTGTTTGGTTGGCAGTGGTGCGGGCTGAAAAATTGATTGAGAGGGGTAAAAAGAGGTCTTTGTCCAGACCGTTCATCAACTTCTCCATTACATACACTGACTTTCCAGTGCCAGTAGGGCCAGCCAACAGCAAAGGCCTGAGCAGAGAAAGCAATGTTAAAACAATTAACACAATTGGACAAATTCCTACCCTTCATATATGTCTGTGACAATACAAACATACTCACATTCCATAGGTGATGCAAATGTCCATTAGGAAGGTGTAGCGAACAGAGTCAATGGTCGGAACAATGATGTCCTGAACTTTGGTGTTTTTATCCCCGAGGTTGACATTTTTGATGGCATCGTTCCAGTGAACCCATTTGCCTTTTCCTTTAAACTGAACAAGATATTAGATTAGACTTCACAAGAGTGTTTATACATTTATAAAGATTTAAAAGACAAAAGCTTCCTAATGATGTAATTCAGTGGTACCTCGTAGAAATAGTCATACACCAGGCCTTTCTCATCCACTGGGCACTCCCATTTGCCCACAATATCAGGAACTGGATGATCTGCTAATTTTCCATCTTCTATAACCCTGATGAACTCACTAAACCTCTCCTTGCTGTTTGAATCACAACTGCCACCCACAGACCAAACCAGCGAGAAGGAAAAGGCTGCCTACAAAACCAAATTACACAACCAGTGTACAAAAGTCAATAGAAATATATGTCAAGCAAATATGCCCTTCAGGCCATTTTTGCTAATTTA
Source organism: Vanacampus margaritifer (assembly GCF_051991255.1). Taxonomy (NCBI): domain Eukaryota; kingdom Metazoa; phylum Chordata; class Actinopteri; order Syngnathiformes; family Syngnathidae; genus Vanacampus; species Vanacampus margaritifer. Next base: position 7,692,639 of record NC_135432.1, on the reverse strand, counting down.
TAACCAATATTGTGACAAATCATAAATATTTGTACCATGATCCAGGTGCGAATAGTTTTAGCGTTTTTCTCTCTCTTGAGTGGTTCCATTAGCAGCATCTCAAACAGTCTACATAAGGACACAGAAGTGTTCCAGTTGGTTGTGGGCACAACTTCCTGTTAACAAAAAGGTAATGACATGACAATATTCCCTTTGTTGCAAACTAGTGAAAAATTCCTTTGGCCTTTGGGTTTTGTTAGTCCATGGTTTGGTAATACTTACTCTACAGTGTTTACGCACTATCCTGAAGGCAGGTGGCAGCAGCCAGTGAAAGAGTCCTAGCAGCAGATTGCTATGGTCAGGACTTTGCAAAACCTCAGGAAGTGTGTTCATCCAGGAGAGAACTAAAGGCTCCCAGCCCAATTGAGATGGTTCCATGTAGATCATACCACATCGACTGACTGTGGCAGGCTGCCATTAGAAAGACACATTTTCAAAAGGATGCCATCGTTACATCAGATTTAGCATGAAATGCTAATTCACAATCGACAGTTTAAATAAACATATTTAGGAGTTATTCAATCACTCCAAACTTACAGAGGCTTGTGAGAGATCCATGCATTCAAAAATTAGACTCATCTGATTGGACATCTGAATAATTTCTCCACTCATCAGACACAACTATAACGTAAAAAAAGAAAAGAAAGATGATACAGATAATAAATCGCTATTTAAAACATACACCCAAACATGATTTATGTATATATATATATATATATATATATATATATATACCTTTTTGTTGTCATCCAGCACAGTGTTCATACTTTCAATCCATAATGTATCTATGGGTCCGTCAAACACCACCCATTTACGCTCTGGTGTTTCAGCCGACGCATACTCACGAAATGTGTTGGCTACAACCCCGTCTGTCCACTACAACAACAAAAAAAAGACAAGCAGACAATAAGAGCTTTATAAAAAAAAATGTGTGCATTGAATACATGACGAGACAAGGTGCAGGCCCACCTCGTGAGAAACAAGATCAAACTGTCCAAAGAGTTGTCCCATGGTGATTGCCTTTGGATTCAATGTCCTAAAGATGACCTTTTCTTCCTCTCCGTAGCATTTTTCATTCATCAGAATCAGTGTGTCAGCAAGAACATGGAGCACTTTGGTCTTCCCCGAAAATGACTCACCCACTAGCATGAACCTGAAGCATAAAATTTGGAACTTGCAATGTCTTGTTGATCCGAGTTATGGGACATACGTACAGTACTTTTCTAGTCCAAAATATGAAATAATTATAATTATAATCGTTCAAGTGAGGTAACCTGGAATTTTAAAAGTAGCATACCCATGCCGGACTATCATCATCTCATATGTCTGGATCATCTTTCCTAAGAAGGTCTGGGTTGACTGTACATTGTGCTTTTTACAGCACTCTGTAGCAACTTCTAAAAACAACTTCAGAAGACAAGACCATGTATTATATTGCAGTTTATGATATACTGTATATGAATCTGCATGGGACAAGACAAAAATAAGTAAGACACTCATATAGCTTACCTTATAATCAGCCTCAGGAAGGGAGATGCCGGGGAACAAATCGCTGGTGATTCCATTGAACAGTGGAATATCATGTGAAAGAAACTTAGGCTCGTTAACATCTTTTATAGATCTCAGAAGCTAAACGTTAACACAGAAAATGAAATTAGTGAAATAGAACAAAGATGTTTGGACAAAATAGAAACCGATGGTTGTCTAAATCTCAGCACAAGTACCAGTATGTCCTCATTTTCGTCTGGATATTTGAGCTTGAGGTTTCCTGCAGCCACAAGTACAGCTTTGACAGCCCTCATGCCATAATCGTAATGGAACTGGGAGGAAAGCTGCTCTGAACACAGCCTGTAAGTCATTGCAATCTTGACTGACAAAGGCTTGGCATTGAGGAATCCATATGAATAGAGAGAGATCTCTGCTATCAGAGCATAGTTGGGGACCATCATGGTTACTGTTCGAAACAACACCTGAGAAACATAAAAGAACACCACCATGTTGAGATAAATAGAAAAACGCAAGTTGTGATCAAATTACGATGATTAATTTCACAGCCACGTGATACTAAATCTAAATACACATTTTCTGATACACCATTTGGGAAAAAACGCCTATGTGTATTAATTGATTAAGTAAGAAGACCTTCAGGTTGTCAGGGAGTTCAGAGCGGCCTGCGTAACCAGGATTCATTGTGATGGACACAAAGCAGTTGGGGTTAAGTTTGAGCATGGTTCCTTCAAAGTCAAAGTACTCCAAGTCCATCTCAATAGCCCTCTGGATGCAGAGGACTTGCTGGGCCACTACGGACAAGACCTCAAGCTCAATACGATTGAATTCATCAAAGCAAGCCCACGCTCCAGAAGAAGCCAATCCTTTGAAAAACTGAGAAAATGCAGAAGAACACAAAGAGCTTTGTTAGAAGTAGAAATCATGAATCGGATATGACATTTGTCTGTTACTTTGCCCATAGCAAGATAATCCAGTCCATCAGAACAGTTGAAGACCACACATTGCACAGCTAATGCTTTAGCTAGATCCTTGGTGGTTTCTGTCTTTCCAGTTCCAGCGGGACCCTCGGGTGCCCCACCCAAATTGAGGTAAAAGGCACCAATCTGTGAACACAGGGAGGGAACTTCAGACGGGAACTAAAACAATTATTGAAATACAAAATCAAGAAACACTCCTAATCACTGTTGTGTATACCAGAGTTCTGTAGCATCTGTCAGTCAGTGGGGTGATGACCAGTCGCGGAGAATTCCCCAGATACTCATAGGCATACTTAACATCACAGTTCATGATGCGAACTCGAACATCCCCGTTGCTCCAGTAGTAACGAAGCTGTGCTAACCATCGGAAGTCACTTTCATTTTCTATGCCTATAAATAATGCATGTAAATAGGCTTGTATTTTCTTAGAACAGAGTAGTGGAAAAAGAGTAACAGCATAGTGCCATTGACGTACCGTGCTCAATGAGCTCCATAACCACATCCCTGGCATGGACATCAATTGTCACCAGTGCTCCTAAAGTAATTCGTGTTTGTTTTGGTAGTGCCCCTCTCACCAAGCCCACAATTTCATTCAGCTGTACCTGGAGTTTCTGGAAGTAGTTTTTCACACCCTGTAGAGGCATTCAAAGACATCATTACCCATTTTAGTGAAATGAAGGTGTCACTAAATCAAATAAGTTGCTCAGAAGTCAGACCAATTGATGATAATTTGTGAAGGTAAAGTATTATTTCATCAACTTTCTTTTCTGGAAACCTTACTCACTTCAGTCCCTGACCTGATGGCTTCATGCACTTCTAGTGTCCAGAACATTTGTGAGGTACATATTACCACCTGCCCGGGCCAATCCTTCACCCACTGGTTCCGCGGGGTTTCAGCATAGGCCTGTCAAGACAACAATTCTAATACAACTGACTTGTTGCTTGCCTTCACTCAACCCCCCAAAAAAACAACTCTGACCTGTGTGTGTGTTTTTATTTTGAGTTAAGTCATCTCACCGTTCTGGAGCGATCCACTACATTTCTGACACTGCGAATCATCAAGTCTTCCACCTGTATCAACCACTTCTCCACTGCTCCTTTGGTCTCAGCTGTGGAGATGAGTTGGATTAGCTCAACACGCTCCCCTTCACTGCTGTACATGGCCTGGGTAAAACAGTCAGCCTTTAAGTACAGACCATCAACCAACTGTACTGTTTCCATGTACTGTTGCAAGCACACTGTGAATGCCTACCTGGATATCAAGGTTTGGTAGGAAGTCCAGCTTGGCAATACCTTCAAAACACTTCCTCAGATGGGGCTGTACACGCAGTGGATCCTTGGTCTCAGAAAGAATTTCCAGCATTTCATCATTGGACAAAAAGAAGAACCTGGGTGGTGATAGATATTATAACATTTTTAATACTTCATTTTATTTTATTAACCATTGTTACACATTATTAACATTTTAATTCTTTATATTAACCTTGCCGAAATGTTTTGTGTCCTGTGCAGAGCAGATGGTGTTGACTTCGTATAGGCTGACCTTAAGCTGGGACATACTATTTAGTCTAAAAAAGTTCCTTCTCAGCGCTTTGTGCGAAAACACATTTGGTCCTTGAGAACAGAATCTGTTTTGAACACCCACACTTGACTCTGTTTTCGCCATCGCTCACGGAAAAGTACCAGAGAGTATGTTTTGTCTACAAATGAAAGAGAGGAGGCCTTTTTAACTAAAAAGAAACAGTTGTGCACGCGGAAGAGCTACATTTGACGCTCTGAATCCCACCTGTTTAAGTGATGAATTAGAGGCTGTTATTTGTCCAGAGATTCTCTGTTTTTTATTAAATCATTTTTGCAAAGGTGTATTTTTCTTACATTAAATCTATCTTCATTTTTGGAACACGCAAAGAGGACATAATAATTTTATTCCTCTTTCAGTGGCAAGCAGCAATGCCAACATTATTGTTTACATTTGGGATTCACAAAGAAAGAAAGAAAATGATGTTGTTTTGTTCACCTTGGAAAAAATAGACGCTTTTTCTCCAGGTAGTTATTTAGTCCTTTCATAATTGTGTCTAAGTGGCAGTTTGACTCTTGTAACTTCTCTAGTAGCCCAGGCATTGAGGTTGCCTCCAGAAGCTAGTAGAAGACAATTTCATGACTATTAATAGATCACTGGTTATCAGCAGGTTGCATTGTAATCATATAACTTATGTTGCCAATCACCTTTGAGTCCTTAACACAGTGCCTCATAACCTCCTTCCAGTTTTTGTCAACAATTTGGAAGAGTCGTCCTTCTTCTGGAATCTGCTGCATGATGTCGGCAGAACAAAATATGGGTTCAAGGTAAAGCCATTGTGCCTGCACCTTCAGCCACTCATCAATGGTTTCCTGGATACGAAGAAGACGCTCCTCCCAAATCTAAATCACCAGTTTGGGGAAAGCCATTTACAAGAGTCTTTACTGTACATATTGTCATTATACTGTGTGTGTTTTGTAACCTTGATCTCTTTCTCAAGGGGCTTTATATACGGTGAGCTCTTCATTGTCTGAGTTTTCACAATCTGGTCATCTAGCATTGCCTGAATTTCATCCAAAGCAGTCAGGATGGACACGCCAGTGTCTCTGTAAGGCTGATGCTGGAGAGAAACACCATCCCAAGCAGTCACCATGCTTTTCATGGCTTTCTCCATGGAAAACTCCTATATGGATGCATTAAGGAGGATATGTGTTATGAAACCGATTGGTGGGTCTTTTGGAGTTTGTTTTTAGCACAAGTTCTTTAAAAAAAAAAAAAAAAACTGAAGAATCCTTACTTTACTAGCTGAAGCACTGATCGATTCGAACCTTTCCAGGTAAGGAGTCAAGTTTTGTTTGAGAACTTTGCGCAGTGTCGTACCAGCGTCAGGAGTGAGATCATACCCAACGATCTGTGACATTTGCTTCCAGTGGCGATCTCGGATGCCCGGATTACACAGGACCGAGACTAAAGGGATGTGCTTCTATAATATGATAAACATTTGCAGTTAGAAAGCATGATCATGAAACTTTATGAACACCTTCAAATAAACGGTACACTGGATACCTTGAACTCTTTGACCTGCTCTAATACAGTGGAGCACAAGACTGAAGGACTGTCATCCGTGTTTGTATCTTCTCCAACGCGTCGTCTTTTGGACAATCCAGTTGTTTTTTTAGTATCCTGTATATTCATGCTCTTTTTCTGCTGGAAGTGCTTCAACATCTTGAAGATATCCCTGAAGAATTCGTCTACTTTGACCTCCATTCCCTCGCCATCTAGGTCAGCAAAAGAACCGTCCATCCAGCTATTCCCAGAGAGAATATTAGAGTTTATATACCGAAAACAAATCACAAAATGTAACCTACGACTGAAGGCAGACCTGCTCTTTGCACGTTGCCACTTTAGGAGGAGTCCAAACAACTTGTGGTACTGTTCAACACTGTCTCTGATGATATCCACTTCTGGGTAAGACGTTTGGTCCCACTGATGAAACACTTCGTCTTTGTGGATGTCAATGATTGTTTCCTCAGCCTCCTGAAGAAGGTTCTGAACTGTCCTGACTTCTGTCAAGTACTAGCAAAATAATTATTGTTTAAATATAGTTGAAATGCCAAAACCTGCAAATGACCAGACCGTTATCAAATCTATAGGTATTATACTTCTCTCCATGGGGATTGTTAACATTGTTAACATTTTTACTGTTTCAATTTATATTCTAACTGTTTTGAATTTAGTTATAGCTGTGTAGATGTAGGTGTAATTATGTCAACTCAATATAGCTTGATGCATAATGCTTTTGTTCTCTTTTGTTATCTTTGTTCTCTTGCCTGGAAAAGAGAAAGTTAATAAGTTTATTTTATTTATCTAAAGGAGTATAGTTTGATCAAGTTTAAAAGAGTTTCTGTTCGTCAGTAATCCGGTCTAAAAGTTCAAGGACGAGCTAGGATACTGCTGTTGAAGTCTAATCAGATTTTTGCACCTGCAAGAACTCTGCGAAGGGAGGGGAGAAGCGATTTCCTGTGAACACTGTTTTTGTATAAATGTGCCGTGTGCTCCATTAGGAGAACACACATTTGGACAGATCACTGTTTGGGTGAATTCATTTGTGTTATCAGAAAATTTCTCAATAAACCTTGCAAGGAACCTCTTCACAAGAATCTCAACTTTGATTTATTTAAACACGCAAAAGAGAACAAAAATACATGTTCTCTAACGGGATCGATATTTGGGTCAGTTCATTTGTCAAACCTAGCACCAATGTGGAGCAAACATGATCCACAATACCTGCTGCATCATATCGAGCTCAGAGCAGTGAGGGAACTCGTCAACCCTTCGCTCCAACTTGGCCAGATGAACTGTGACCCTTTCTCTTTTAGCAAGCATCTCCTTCTCCCCTTTGCTCTTGGCCTCCTGCAAAACCTGAAAACACACATCTCCATTCTATGAACATACTTGAAAAGAACATCTTGGATCAATGACCGCATTACCTCATCGCTGAGTTTAAACACCTCTTGGATTTTCAGTGGCCACGTAAAGACAGTTGAATTGAGTTTGAGATCTTCCGGTTCAAATATGTGGACATCTAAGAGGTAGCTCAGCCTGCTGTGGGTTTTCTGACGGATAAGAGCCACAGTATTAGAAGATCTGACTCAATAAATCAAGAAGCTTTTGGGATTGTAAAATCAGTTACACATCTGTGAATTATACCTTTATCTTTTCATGAAGAAGCGCAATACTCTGTGTCTTAGTAGTTTCAATGTAGTTAATAATTTTGGCCATGTCATCTGCAGTCTCAGGCACATTCAAAGCATTTCCTCGGATGGTTTCAAAATCTGAGATGATCCTTCCAAAAGAAACAAAAAAGTTCCATGTTTAAAGAAGCCCTATTCAACATGGAGGAACACGTTCCACTTAAAATGCAAGACTCACTGTAGATTTTGTTCTGTGTGTTTAGTTTTCATGTTGCTGATGAGTATTTCAGCAAGAGCTTCAGCTTTTTTAGACAGTCCCTGGTTCAGCTCCTCACAAGACATTTGGACCATTGGAAAGTGAACCTTTGCTGGGAGGTTGCCAAGCTTCCTTGACAAGTCACGGAACTCCTCTACTTGCTGCAAAGATCGCACACCAATATTCATCAGCAAGCAGTTGTCCAGAACACTTGTGAAGTTGTGCATTCTCACCTTAATATATTCAGCAAATGAGTGAGTTTGTCCCACAAAGGTCTCAACTCGTGTCTGAGCAGTTCCATCGACTAACCAGTCATAGTTGTCAACTACAAAATAATATAGTATGTTAGAAAAGCACGGACTAAAAATAATTAGGTGGCTGATGAAATGATTTGAAATTGTGTTTCCATCACCGTAATTCTGAAAGTATCGATCGGGTTCTTCTAGATGCTTGCGCACGGTTGCCGATACAGTGAAATGAGCCCAAGCAAGCGTGTGATCAGGGGCCTTGGCATCCACAAACACAGATGTGGATTCTGCCAGCCATGACTGAACCGTCTGCACTTTCTATGGATCGAAAGCGTCTCTAAATAAATACACTTCAATATGCAGATTGGGGCGGGGGGGGGGGGGGGATTTGGCACAAAACGATCTGTTACACGTGAGCTCACCTGCAGAGTATTTGTAATGCCGTTAAGAATTTCAAAAACATCTGCTTCAAGTTCCAGTAAGGTGGGGTATATTCCCATCTGTTCGTCATGAAATGTCAGGGTCATATGAAAGATGGGTAAGAAGTGGTAGTTGTCCGGATGGAACGGGAAGACAAACCCCTCCACGCTCCTTTGAAGCAGAGCTTTCAGCTGGGAATTAATCGGAAAAGACAAATCAAATTGAAATTTGTCATGAAGGAGAAAACGACCGTGTCAATGAATCAAATAAAAATGTAAGGCTGAAGACAAAAATAACTCAAAAGAGCAATGTTGAATTATGGACAGCGGCAGAACTCCACCTGATTGGAGATGAGGGTGCAGGCGCAGTCAAAGAAGGACTCCATGACATCTTCTTTAACTGAACCCAGTGTTTTTGGACTTGTTAATAAATTGATGACTTTGGGGAACCAGGTATTCATGATTTGTTCCTCTGCTGTCTCACATTCTACAGCCAGGTCTTTATGCAACTCCTTGCCATCAACGGGTCCCAAAGCCCTGCACAGCAATAATGTCCAACTTTGTCCAACAGCACGAGTACTTGCTTATTTGACGTTCTTTGCATTTACATACCGATATCCTCTAAGATCCACCAAGGCCATTGAAGAAAAGGTGGCCTGTCCAATTTCAAGAATCATTTGCATTACGGGATGCAAAATGTGCAAATTTACCCTCATCAGCTTCCGGTTTGTGATAAAGCTCTCACGTCGTGATTTAGAAAATTCAAGAATACTACAAAAGAAAATCAATTTTACTAAGGCCGCATAAAAACTCCGTTGATGACTGTTTATTCATTGAGGACAAATCGTATGCGGCCAGAAAACACTCACTCAGGTGGAAGAGACGTCTGTTTTTCCGGAAGAGGTTCTTCACATTGTGGCTCCTTCAGGAATGTGTCCACTTAAATGAACGCATGTAGTGTTTTCAGAAAGTGTAGGAGTACAGCACACACACACACACACTGCTAATTGTCAATACCTGTATGTTTGATGATAACATCGTGGAAGTTGTCGCTGACTTCTGTAAGGAGCTGATTTAGGAGTTTGTTTTTCTGAGGGCTGTCTTTAAGTTGAGGGGGGATTGAACCGTCGATGGTGTCCAACCACTCCTGCGGGATGGGAATGACTGGCCGACTTTCTACGCACTGCCTCAAGAATAAGTAATTCATCTGCATACACAAAAATAGACGTCTCAATTTTTTTTAGAATGAGTGCATAATACTCCACAACTGGAATTTGCTTTCAAAAAGTCAACCAACTCACCCTGTGCTTCCGATCCTCACTTTGCATCTGTAAAGCAAATGTTGACATATAACACATTAAATGGCTTTTTTTCCCTTAATGTTGATGATTTGTGATAGTTGTGCGAACATTAGTTTGAGAATCCTGCAAGGATATCGTCTTACACTTAGAGAGAGTTGAGGTTCCGGTGATGGGCTGCGCACAACTCGCCCCCTCTCTTTGTTCTGTTTGTAAGCTTCCACTGCTTGGGACGCGGCCATACAGCTGCCACTTTGCAGGAAGCCAATTGGCCTGCAAAAATGATTGACAGTCTGTGTGCAGCACAATGAATCTTTGTACATTCGTGTATCTGTATTTAAATGTTTTTTTTCCTCTCTGTGTGTGTGTGTGTGCGTGCGTGCGTGCCTTTGCTATAGTGCTAATACTAAAGTTACTCAAAGTATACCAAAAGAAAAAGTCCAAATGTGTTTTCAAATATTTGGCCAATGAAAATGATTCTGGCATTCAGATTGTTGCATGTTAAAATTAAGGGAAAGAATGAAGTAAAAATATGTTGTGACTGTACTTTTCAGGTACTTGAGTATATTTTCCAGATATAATTGCTTGTTGTTGTTGTTTTTTTGTTTTTTTTTAACTTTTACGGCCTACATTTTAAAACAGATATCTACTACTGTGCACTTTCTACTGTTTTTCAAAATAGACTCGTCACTTTTTAAGTAACCTCTGCTGTATGATGACACGGTGTGAAAAATTACAGTAAATAATGATATTTATTATATTGCCCATCCATGGTCTTATTTAAACAGCTATTTGATGTTTTCAGCTCCAATGATGATGTGTGTTAAATATGTTGCACATTGTGCCAGCCAAACAATCACCAAATTCAACCAGTCATCTATTCCCAGTCTAAAAAACAACAACAAAACTTTTTATAAAAGTTTTTTTTTTTTTATCGTTAGATAATGTGGCTGTTATTTAAATTGTTATTATGGGAATATGTGTTATGGGAATATGTTAAAAAAAAAAAATAAAATAAAATAAAAAATAAATAATAATAAAAAAAATATATATATATATATATATAAAGCCTGTTTCAACTATTTCAAAAGTTTTCAAAATGGGTACAAAAAATAACTGACAGTAAATAGCATTTTTCCGTTTGTAATACATTTCAAAGCCTACTTTTACTCAAGAAAAGAGTTAAATCTGTATTTCTATTTTGTTTGTAAAACAAACAACTTTGAACTGGATACATACATTGGTAAATGGAGTCGCTGTTGTTGCACTTTCCTCCATCGTTGTTCCAAAAGTTGATTGTGGGTCTTGTGACTCTGCTTAGTTGACATTTGTAACAAATGATGATTATTGTTTTTATTGTTATTATCTTTTCTCAGAACAGACGCACCTGTAAAGAGACATGTTTTTAAATTGGAAACGTGATACATATGAATATGTTTCTAGAAGGCTACTTACCATTGAGATAAAACGTGCCTTTTTCGCTTACTTTTTCCAGCGCTTATTTTACTAATAGAATCCTCTTGACATTATCCTCATTGACTTTTGTGCGGCATGTTTCGGCGCGTCGTTGCCATAGATACAGCACCACCAAGTCACCAGTCAGGAAAGGGGCGGGGCTTGTCGTCTTTTTTTCCCTATGTACTTTTTTTCCCCTGAACTCGCGTTTAACTTGCAAATAATTGACAGAGGGTTCGTGGGAAAACAGCCAATGACTAATAATACAACAAAATATATCAAATATTATATAATATATCTATAAGAGAATATGCGACTTTCAATTTTGAAGTTGGGTCGCACAATTTGCTTTTATTAACAGATATCCTAGGTCCCCAAGAATGTTTTTTAACCCTATTTTGCAGCCTCTTGTGCACATTTTTGTCTGTAGTGGGGGAGTAGTGTGAGTTTTTGGTGTTGGTGGTGGTAGCAAAAAAAACGTTTACTTTATTTTTTATTTACAATGAACTGATTCTGCATTCAGAATATGCACTCCCTATTAATTAAGTAAAAGAGTCGAATACTTTTACCAGTCTTTTTTTTTAATGCAAGTATGAAGTATCTATCCTTATAATTAAGTAGCGTGTGTGTACCTTGTCTGGTCATAATTCAGATTGGGTCGACTGTTTCTGTTGCAGTAACTAAAACCACTGCTAGGGAGCAGCAGAGTTATATCGAGGCTCTGACCCGCCCAATAAACATATCTGTCAGAGGGAGAAGAAGAAGGAGCTTCCGTCGCTGATCGTTTGTAGCAAGTTGCTAATGGTGAGAAGAAGCCTCTCGTTTGAAGGTATTTTCAGTGCAGTTTTAATCGGAAACTAAATAATTGTTGGTCTGGGTTATGCACCAACACCCGTTCCAAAGGTTTGTGGGTGATTTGAACCGACCAAGTGGAGGCTGTGTTCTGTATTTGGTGCTGTACTGTTGTCAGGCTTCATTGTTTTGTTGTTATCAGAGGCCCGACTGTATATTTCCGGTACCATTTTGCAGTTACACGACGATCTTATCATTTTAATAATAACAAGGTTTTGCTTCAGACTGTTAATTCAGAACACTTGTATTTTAAGGATATTATCACCATGAGCTATGCAGAGAAACCAGACGACATAACGAGGGACGAATGGATGGATAAACTCAACAATGTCCACATCCAGAGAGCTGATATGAACAGACTTATTATGAACTACTTGGTGACAGGTGCGGTACTCAAAATGAATTTTCATGAGCCGAGAGCGATGCAAACAAAAGCAGAGAATATGACACCTGGCTGTTTTTGTGCACCAGAGGGCTTCAAGGAGGCGGCGGAGAAATTCAGAATGGAGTCTGGGATCGAGCCAAGTGTGGACTTGGAATCCCTTGATGAGAGAATAAAGATCAGAGAAATGATTCTGAAGGGGCAAATCCAGGATGCCATTGCGCTCATCAACAGTCTGCATCCGGAGCTGCTGGATACCAATCGCTACCTGTACTTTCACTTGCAGGTAATTTTGCCCATCCATTATCTCAGTGGTCAGCAGTTGTTGTTTTGACTCGTGTGTGTGCATCAATTTAATTTGCATTTGCAGCAGCAGCATCTTATTGAACTCATTCGCTTGAGGGAGACGGAAGCTGCCCTGGAATTCGCCCAGTCCCAGTTAGCAGAGCAGGGGGAGGAGAGTCGAGAATGTCTGACTGAGATGGAGAGGACGCTGGCTCTGCTGGCGTTCGATAACCCCGAGGAGTCACCGTTTGGAGATCTGCTCAATATGATGCAGAGACAAAAGGTAACGTTCAAATATAAAAGCATATGCCCATCGCTTCCCTTCAATGATTGCAACATATGCTTGGTTGCTATATATCATAAAAGCAGGGCTTTGAGATTGTTTGATTATAAGAATTGTATACTAAATGTGCTATATATATATATATATATATATATATATATATATATATATATATATATATAAACATTAGGGATGGGAATCTGAATGTCTCACGATCCAATTCCGGTTTTTGGGTGCTCGATTCGATTCAGAATCAATTTTCGATTAAGAGCGATTTTGATTCAAAATGATTTTATTGACAATGATTTTTGCTTCAATTTATAGATGTTCAAGGAATCGTAATGATCTACTCCAGTCTTGAAAAAAGAAAGAAAGAAAATCGATTTTGGGACATTTAAAATCGATTCTGAATCGTACTAAATGAGAATCACGATTCTTATGAGAATCGATTTTTGGCACACCCCTAATATATATATATATATATTAATTATATATATATATATATATATATATATATATATATAATTAATTAATTTTTGTAAAAAATCTTATTAAAAAATAAAAAATCGAATTCGCTGTGTGAAGGAACTAAAAAAAAAAAAAAATCAGGAATACATATAAGTTTACACTGATGTTTAAATCGCAATATATAAAATTATAATCGCAACCTTTGTGATTTAATTACTGCCGTGAAATGAATTTTGATCCATATAGCCAAATTGTAATTAAGTAAATAGGTAGTAGGAAAATAAGATTGTTACCCATGATATATTTGTTTGTCTTTCAGGTGTGGAGCGAAGTGAATCAATCTGTGCTCGATTATGAAAATCGGGAGTCAACACCCAAGTTGGCCAAACTCCTGAAGCTGCTGCTGTGGGCTCAAAATGAACTTGATCAAAAGAAAGTCAAGTATCCCAAAATGACAGACCTCAGTAAGGGGACCATCGAGGAGCCAAAATAATGAAAGCATAAAATGGACACATTTCTGGTATCAATTTGTACCCCAAGAAAATGACAGATCATTTTTGTCCCCTAAAAAGTTTTCCCTTTTATTACGTTGAACTGGATCGATACAATTTTAAAATGACCTCTCCCTCAATGAACGTGTTATTTTACTTGGTGTTATCATTTAGATATACTGAGCGAAATCAGTTTTTTCTTTTTCCTATTTACATGTACACTAGTTTTTTTTTTTTCTGTCTATTGGCAGGGAAAGTTGGTATTGGAAGGTGAATAAAGCCTAAATTAGGCTGTCAGTCTGTGTGTGACCATTAAGGTATGCTTCCAGTGAAAATGATTGGCTGCGTGTGCATGTCCTCAACAAACGCTTCCACATGTCGGCAACCAGACGCTTGGGATGATTCTAAATACGTGGTTGACAATAACTTTCCTCTTAATGGCTGAAAAGGTTACGAAGGCAACTGCAGACACAAAGACACACGGATGCTATTATGTACAGGAGTGAAATAAGCTGCTCTTTTATTATATCTGCTGTGCTTCCGTTCGCTGTTATTTTATTTTGCAATAAATGCAAGTTTTACAATTTTACGAAAGCTTGGCGTGTTTGATCCCGACACAGGGATGCGCTCGCGTACAACTTCCCAACAGTTACTGAGTCAAGACACATATTTTACAATGGAACAATCTTAACGGCACACCACGAATGAAAGTGCCACAAAAAGTGGATGCATTCCACTTACAAGATAATTGTACGTTCTGCCATCTAGTAGAATACATTTAGTTGTTTGTCACAATGTTGCTGGCATAGATGCAGCGGCTGTTGGAAGTGTGCACACCCCTGTTCATATCAATTTTTGTGATGTAACAAAAAGAGCCCAAGATAAATCGCCTCAAAACATTTTACACCCAAAATGTCCACCATGTCATTCATTGTGTCCATCTTATCAGCAAGGCCACATAGTTTGCTATTTGCACGTTCATTGTCTGTTTGCAGCTAACATTAAAAACAATTCTGAGAACTGCATTTAATCTTTTTTTTTTTAAAGCTACTTTTTTCTCTTTACTTTGCGAATGTCTTAGTAAATAAAATTGCTTTGCATAAAATTTGCATGTCTCAAAAAATGATATTGACGTGTTGAACCTGGGTCAGGAAGTAATGCTTTCAGCAGCTGAAAGTTAACACGTGTTGTTTACATATCCGCAGGCTGCTTCTCTTAAAAATGATTCTTGAAAATGCTACTTTTACTTGTTTAAAAGGAAAAAAAAATCTCTTTTTACTTTGCGAATGTCTTAGTAATAAAATAAAAATAAAATGGCCTTGCCTTGCATAAAATGTGCAAGTTTCAAAAACGATAGTGGGAAGTATGCGTAATCAGCAGCATCTGAAAGTTAACACGTGTTCTTTACATAACCGCAGGTTCCTTCTGTGTGTTCACGTAAGTCAATTTCACACATGCCCCACAGCATCCTTCGTATGATCGCATCCGCAGCTGCTCCTCGGCGCAAGTGTCACCGTAACGTCGACCTGCAAAGTCAAAGTACATCAGGGTGGAAAAAAAGAGGAACTACAGCGATGGTTGACCTATATTGGATATTTTAATCGGGTGGTGTGGTTGGAGTTTTGCTGTGGTGAAATCACTTCCTGGTTGAGCGCCCTCTACCGATCACTCAAAGACGCGCAGGGGTAAAAACCGACACGTGGATTTCTCGTCAGTGGGGCATCAGGACAGTCTCCTTCCCTCAGTTTCCGGTCGGCTGTTCGTGAGGCGTTTTCACGGCTAGATATGAGTCTCCGAACGCCGAAAGCCCGCCGTGTATTTCTGTCTGCGCTGCAGGAAAGAAATTGAAGGCAACGGTCGAGGCTGCCGCGAAAATCTCGGGCAGCGCGTTGGTTGAATGGCAGTGATTCAAAAATATGGCAAGAACTGTGATCCAGATTTGCTTTGTCACAAGGAGAACCATCCGGGCGACAAGACTGGAGTCCCGAGATGTCATAAGAAGTGGGCCGAACACAACAATAACTGGTCAAGGTAACGTTTGTGTGCGAGTGTGGGTGAGCCATTCAAACATTTTCTGTACCGATTGTTGATCTGTCAAGGTAGTTGCTATCGATAACTTGAGAGTTAAACAAACGATTCCACTTATCATGAAATGACATGTAGTGGAACTTAAATGTCGTTTAGTTGTTAACGTTTGCTTCTCTGAGTTAGGAGGCGCTAACTTACTCAGTGTGCCTCCTTTATGTGAAAACAAATGCAACGGACGAAATATAATGAATATGACGTATTAAAAACTCACATCACACCACTAAAAAAAAAAGTCACAAAAAGTGTAGACTGTATACTGTAATAAGATTTGTGTCTCAGTTTACTCACAAATGTTATTAGCCTGCCTGTCTCTATTCGTCACTGGCCAACTTTAGATAGATGAACAAAATTTTAGGACCAATTTAGTCAAGTTGGATAATTTTCTACAGTCAACCTTGTTCAGGCAATGGCAAGCTTATTTGTATAGCACACACAGTGATTCAAAGCACCTTACATCAAATATTAAAAGCGTCAACGCACAATTAAAAACTGTTTATTAGAATGAGGACATAAAACAGTAGGAGTGTTAGAAAAAAATCTATTTGGCAATATATCGCGGTATTACAGCGCGCAATTCTCAAATCAATTCGATATGTAGCTGAATCGATTTTTTTTTATGGGAATATTCAACAAACCCTCTTAGGGTTAGGATTCACACATTAAGCATGTAAGAATGTTATATTAATGGAACATTAAGCCTTGGTATTTTATTTCAGTGCTGTTCAAACATGAAACGGACTGCGACTTGTTTGTTAAATGCAGTGGCTCAGTTATAAGCCTGAATTTTCAGATACATAAATACATTTTCATACAAATCTTACAGTGTACATGTACAAGTTTACTGATTAGTATTTTCTAAATTTGAGTTTTAAAAAATTCGCAATAATTAATTTATAGATTCGTATCGGGATTAATCGTCTCCGGTTTGCTCCCGCATTCCAAAAACAGGCATACAAATAATTGCTGGTAATGAAGTGTAATTGGATCGTTTTCTGCAGTACACCCGATGATCTCTCACTGCACACTAATTAGGAATCACTGGCATCAGTTCAAACAAGTCTTGCTCCCTTTCTTTTGTGAAGGTGAATTGTCAACACAAACTCAATTAAGTTTTTTTGTCAAGAGAACTTTAAAAACAACTGTAGCAGAAAAATAGTTTTGTACATCAACCAAAATTGATCTGAAGACAATTAAAAATGCATGACTGAAAAACACAAATAAAACTAAAAACAGTACAAACAAACACAATTTCATGCTGTGCTGAAAGCCAAGGAGTACAAGTAAAAAAAATAAAAAATAGACAGTGAAGACCCATGTCACATATAAAACTGTCATCATGTTCGAACCCGTGCAGGCCAGTGGCGAGGATATGGACGGTGGTGCTTTTGCTCGGTACCTGCCTCCTCTACTGTGCCCGGGTGGCGATGCCCATTTGTGCCGTCAGCATGGCAGAGAAGTTCAACTGGAGCAAGAAGGAGTCTGGCATGGTTCTGGGCAGCTTCTTCTGGGGTTACTGCTTCACACAAGTGTTTGGAGGCTACGTCAGCGACCGGTGGGTGTCGTCATGTGTCGATGTTTGGATCGGGTTGATGCTAATGCGCTACTTCTCTTTTGTGCTCACAGGGTGGGAGGAGAAAAAGTCCTCTTGCTCTCTGCTGCTGCTTGGGGCTCCATGACAGCCTTCACTCCCATCTTGGCTCATTTTTGCTCCCAGCCAATCTTCTCAATGACACTGGCCCGCTTCCTCATGGGCCTTTTACAAGGTGAACTGGCTTGATTGCGCAATGACAACCAATTGTCATAATCTCGGCAGGATGACCGCGTTTACAAGAATGCTTCATCAGACCTGTATTGTAGTTGTTTGGCCAGTCCTGCAAGTAATTGTGTTTGCGCTAAATAGTCCGGGAACTGGATTTGCTCTATAGAGCCGATTCTGACTCACTCTTAACTAGACCTGGGCAACCTAATGACATCCAGTACACAGCATTGCATGATAAAAAAAAAAAAAAAAGGACTTTTACTGCTATGGAGTATTCAATTCAATTCAACTTTATTCCGGACTGTTGGTCCAATGTAAACAAACATAAAACAGAGAAACACAATAAAACAATTAAAAAAAAACAGGGGACAGTTATTAGACAATCATACTGATTTTAACCCTTAAAAACAGAAAGAATGCATAATAAAAAGGCAATGTTAATCAAAACGGCAAGAAAAAGCACGCGCATGTTACTCGCTAACTGACCAATGGTGAGAATCCAACCCAGTTTTAGCGGGAAAACTCTGCTCCTTCAGTATTGCAGAGTGCCAATGTAAATTGCGCTTTATGGTTTATTTTGATTCGCAAAGAAGTTTTGTCTGGTTATTTATGATTGTATTAGGTTATGTATTGTGTACAGACAGAGCTGTTGTGAAAGTGCTATATAACAATAAAGGAACTTTTTGAGAATTCTCATACAAATTGAATCGGAAAAGACTGAAGAATAAGAAGATTGCAAGTTCCCTGATGTTGCACAATTCGTTTTGAGCGACGGTCGAGTTTGCATACCTCAGTAATGACGCGGTGCACTTGGTCTCATTTGGAAGCTGCAACAACAAAAACACTTGATTGTGCATCTTCGTCTAGATTAGTATACTTTGTTGTCGTTGATTATTTGCGCTATATTGATTGCAGGTGTTCATTACCCTTCTTTGGCGAGCCTGTGCTCTCAGAAGGTGGTGGAGAGTGAGCGAGGCTTCCTCATGAGCACCGTGGGCAGCGGATCCTATTTAGGGTGAGTCGCGTCTTGCGCAAGGAACATTTCGCGCAGAGGGGGGCCATCGCAACACTGTGTGACCTTTTGCAGCACGCTCGTGATCGGAGGGGCTGGTTCCCTCATGTTGGACCTGTACGGCTGGGAGAGTGTCTTCTATGTGTCGGGTCTGCTGGCCGTAATGTGGGCTTACTGCATGTGGAAATACTTACTCCGAGGAGAAGGCTAGTGAGGTTTTTTTTTTTTTTTTTTTTTTTTTTTATCTATTTGTGCTGTTTGGTGTCCTTTCTTATTGGAACCAATGAGGTCAACGTCCTCTCGTATGCAAACTTGCTATGTGTTCTTTTGTACTCGCAGGGCCAATCATCACTCTGGAGTCCCTAGGAAGTGGTGGTCCACAGTCCAAATTGACCAAAAGGCATTGGTTGCGGCTCTTCAAACAACCTGCGGTCTGGTGAGAAACGGATTGAGAGACCGTGCATGCGTGGAGAACATGTGTAAAATCCGCTTGGTCCATGTTAAAGAGTTTACAGGCACAGTTTTGACCATTTCTGTTTGTAAACCAACAATTCAAAATGGACTCCTCCCATGGTTCAACCCTTACGAGCTCAACGTAGGGATAATAGTTCAAAACCACATTCGCCTTGGAACGATGGCGAAATAATCAGGACAAGTGTGGAGCTAACAGTTTTCAAGAACAAAAGAGCCAATAGCGTGCGTAGCTTCCCAAAAAAACACTCTGTGATGCCTTCAGGGCCGTCCAGAGCGTCGGAAACAACATAACCCGCAACCAAAAGGTTGCTACAGCCTTTTGGCTTAGCTTCACTTATTGCCAGGTGTTAATATCCATCCATCATCTACCGCTAATCCGGGGTCGGGTCGCGGGGGCAGCAGCTTTAGCAGGGAAGCCCAGACTTCCCTCTCCCCAGCCTCTTCAGCCAGCTCCTCCCACGGGATCCCAAGGTGTTCCCAGGCCAGCCGAGAGACGTAGTCTCTCCAGCGTGTCCTGGGTCGTCCCCGGGGCCTCCCACCGGTGGGACATGCCCGGAACACCTCTCCAGGGAGGCGTCCAGGAGGCATCCCAACCAGATGCCCGAGCCACCTCAACTGGTTCCTCTCAACGCGGAGGAGTAGCGGCTCGACACTGAGTCCCCCCCGGATGACCGAGCTTCTCACTCTATCTCCAAGGGAGAGCCCGGGATACCCTGCGGAGGAAACTCATTTTGGCCGCTTGTATCCGGGATTTTGTTCTTTCGGTCACGACCCACAGCTCGTGACCGTAGGTGAGGGTAGGAACGTAAATCGAGAGCTTTGCCTTTCGGCTCAGCTCCTTCTTTACCACAACGGACCGTAAATATAAGGATATAAAAAAAAGTTCGACCCTCTATATTGCCGTGTTACCCTTGTCAATGTGACTTAACCTAGCATGTGGCTAAATCAGCAAGCTAACATTTTCTTTTCTGTTTGGCATTTACCTGTCGAATAAGCAAGCAGGCCAACTCTGCGTCGCTCTTCAGTCCGAGCCGCTCCTTCAGACCTCGGAAGCGGGTAAATGCCAAGTCGAGATTTACTCTCCTTTTCGAACGTGCGTTATCCGCTGCACGTTTTGTTTGTGGTATACTTAATTTTTTTTCACTCCAGTCACTCAACTTAGCATCCCGTCTGCCTACAGTGACGTTGGACAGTGCCTTTAAGGCTCAGTTGGATCCAGCACCTTATTGGCAGCAACATCCTCTTGCTAAAATCTTCATCTGCTTAGGCTCACCAGTCATCAGTTTAACTGTCTTCAAATTTATGAAGTTGACCTCCACCCATGTCTCACCTCATGTTTTAATGTAGCATACGAGTTATATTCCCCATTTCATAAAATAAGGAAAAAAAAACTTTTTAATCATGGTCTCAATGACATCAACTTTTCAGACTACAGATTTTTTTACGTAATATCCAAAACAGGTCATTTAAATTAAATTACTCTTTTTTTTTTTTTTTTACTTTCATGAATTGTTTTAAATGTTAAACCAGGAATGTTGTATAGTTTGCTATTTACACGACTCAATCACTCAAGTTTTCAAATGCCACATTATTTGTAAGGTTTGTTTTTCAACTTCCAAGCAATTTCTCTCTGGTCTGGTTTCCTTTATTTTATGATAATCGATTTGCTTTAATGGGAAAACAACAGCACATAGAGAAACTTTGGCTCTGAACAACTACCCCCCAAAAAAATCAACATATTGTACCTTGTGTGTGTTTACATCTACATCGTGTTACCAATGAATGTTCTCATTGATTTATGCGTGTTTCTCTATTTTGTTTTATTTGTTGACCAGCGCCGTGATCATTACTCACCTTTGCACAGCAAGCACCTTCTTCACTTTGTTGTCATGGCTGCCAACCTTCTTTAAAGAAACGTTCCCTTATGCCAAGGTAACCTGAGCCATTTTAGGAGGAGGGCAAAAACAATGAAGGCACACTTGTGATTAGGGGGGTTAGAATTTTTTTTTTTATTCTGCAATATATCGCGATATTACAGCGCTCAATTCTCGAATTGATTCAATATGCGGCCGAATGGATTTTTAAACATCAATTTTTTAAAGGGAATATTCAACAAAACGTCTTACTTAGGGTTAGGATTCACACATTAACTCTTTGACTGCCAGACGTTTTCAGAAAAGGGATGCCGTGGGTGCCAGCCGATTTAAGCATTTTTGACTTATCTTTCAAGGTTCACAGAAAATTATGTGTTTGGACTATGGAAACACACATAGTACCAAATGAAAGATTGGACTCTCATCTTTCATCAGAAAAAAAAGTTTGTTTCTACCGTATTCCGTTTTTCAGTAATCAACAATAGAAAATGGTTAGTTTCATCTCTGTTTTGAAAAAAAAAACGTCTTTTAACGTCTTTGGCACTCCTCCATAGGATTTTACTAAACGTTATTTAACGTTTTTGGCAGTCAAAGAGTTAAGCATGGAAGAATGTTATATTAATGGAACATTAAGCCTTAATATTTGATTTCAGTGCTGTTCAGACATGAAACAGACTGCAACCTGAATTTTCAGATAAATACATTTTCATACAAATCTTACAGTGTACATGTACAAGTTTACTGATTAATATTTTCAAAATTTGAGTTTAAAAAAAAAATCGCAATAATCAATTTATAGATTCGTATCGGGATTAATCGGTATCGAATCGTGACCTATGAACCGTGATACGAATGGAATCGCCAGCTACTTGGCAATTCACACCCCTACTTGTGATAAATCTCTTTTAGAACCAAGTACATGCCCAACTATATTGTGTGGATGAATAAACATAAAACCGAGGGTTTATACCCTTGTTATGATTACGCAATGCTTTCTCCAGGGATGTGATTTTTCCGCTAATTAAAACTTTTTTTATCCCCCCCCCCCCAAAAAAAAATCAATTTTTTTTATTTTTTTATTTTTTTATTTTTTTTTTAGTAGTTCATTGTGTATGCACATGACTCCGACAGATAACATCTTCTGCTATAACAAAGACATTTGTGGTATGTTCTAATATGAGTTACTTTTCATTTGGTCATGATACAATTATTTGTTCATGAAATTTGAACCCCTCAACATTATTTATGTGTTAACTTAGTAATCACATTAGTTAGATATGATGATATTCTCAGTGATAGTTTTTAAAAGCAAAGGCAGTCCAATGTTTTTGAATGTGACTGATTTTGAGTTGACTAAAACTGCCATTTTATATGGGATAGTTCAATATACATTGAAAATTTATGCTGTTGTTTTGTCTATTTCTTTGTCATGTGAGTGCATTGAAAGGACCTAGCTGGGTGCCAGCGGCCCCCAGACCCACGGCTAAATTTTCAGATAATTTCACTTTGGTCAAATCACATCCCTGTTTCTCTGTGCTTGTCCATCATAATAAGCTAATTTACTTAAATTGCTTTTTTTTTTTTTTTGGAGACATGTCAAATCGGTAAAATTACCGAATGAACAATACTGAGCTCTCCAAAAAAACAAAAAAAACGTTCGTTACTAATACTATATGACTACGCTTCTCTCCTCGTCATGGACAGCAGGCATTACAGTAATGGCAGCAGACAAGACTGCTATTGTGGAGGAAAGTAAATGCAAAGTCATGCAAAAGATTGAAGATACAAATATGTTTTGTATGCAAACATACACACCCCTCCAAAGAACAACGAGGTCAGCTCTTTTGTTGTTGTTGTGTACTGAAGACATTTAATCCAAATACAATTGTTTCATATTCATCTTTTGACGTGGAAGCCCAATATCTTCTTCAGCATTCAACAAAAACATAAATTGACTATGCCATTCCAATACTTTTGGAGGGGGATTGTTTTCCTCTTCAATTGTAATGAGGAAAAGTAGTACGCCGGAAGCAAAGGCATTTTAACTTGACTAAGAATGTCCATATGTGTTGTGTGGTTAATTGATAATTGTGTCCCTCCAGGGTTGGGTGTTCAATGTCATCCCTTGGTTGGTGGCAATCCCCTCGTCGCTCTTTAGTGGCTACCTGTCTGACCACCTCATAAGTAAAGGTAAAAAAAAAAGTCAACCCTGTCGGCGTCGCCGTTTTTAAATGTACTCGTTTCACTCGAACGGCTGTCCAAATGTCGTCCCAACAGGCTTTGACACGGCCTCAGTGAGGAAGTTGATGCAGGTAGAGTCATCATGCAAATGTCCTGATCCTTTTCAGTTTTTGATTCGTGTGTGTTTGTACATTTGTTTCTCTAGTTTTTTTCAATGGGGGTTTCCAGTGTGTTTACTCTGCTCCTGTGCGGAAACACCACATTCTCCTGGGCCATAGCCTTTGTGTCGGCCACTATGGGCCTCACCACCTTCAGTCACAGGTATTGTCATTCTCTTCTTTCTTTATTGCCTGTTACCTTATATACTGCCCCTTGTGGTGATAGTTGGCAAAAACCTGTTATTTGTCTTGACCAAAGATTGTGTGATAGTCCTGCTCTTTGTTGTCGAAAAGTCTTTAGGATAAACCCCTTGAGATGCAACATCTGTTTATGCGAGGGTGTCCCACGCAAGAAATGCAACAGAGTTATCCATAACAGCACACCAGACGGAAAATACAGAAAAAGAAGAAGAAAATAACAACTAGATGAAATAAAATACTTATTTGGAGCATTACCCTCATGATTAGAGAATTTCTCGAGATAACTTGCCTCCCATAAAAGTGCTTCTAATTAGTGATTCTCAGCGTGGTACGAGTACCACCAGTGGTGCATGGGCTCCCTCTAGTGGTATGCAAAAGTCTCACTGAATTAAATACAACTAAAATAGAATAAAAACATGCAATACGATCAAACATTTTAGAATGACACTTGTAGCTAAGCATACATTCTGGTTGAACTTTTATTTTTTTTTAAATCCAACACAAGACATTTTTAAGTGCAGTTGATTTGTATTTAGCTTAAGTGCAGTGCATTTGCATTTACACATTTACATACATGCATTTGCATTTTGTTTTATTCAGGACATTTGTTACGTAAGTATAGTTGATTTAACTTTTAGGTACAATAGAATACATTTGCATATATTCTTAACTGTTTGTTAAAAAAAAAAAAAATCAACTTTCAATTCATTTGAATTAAACCATTATTTTTACACTCTTTTTATTTTCCAATATTTAAGCGCAGTGTTGATGCTCAAACTTAGCATCGTGTTAGAATGGCTTACAAAGAATAAAATTTATGTATCTCAGTGACACTTCCATACACTAAATACCGTACTTCCTGTAGACAGCATTTTGCAATGCTACAGAAAATCACAAATAGGCGAGTTTGTCTTTGAATAACTAAGGATAGGTTTTCAGAAAAATCTGGAATCTGCAAATAGTTGAATATGCAATATATAATAATAATAATAATAATATCCACAGTATTTATCCAACTGGATTTTCTTCTGCATGCAAATGCACAACTTGATAACACAATGACTGACAATGAGTGATTGTTGTACCTTGTGGGAGTTACGGAAAACAATGGGTCGAAATTGAAGACGTACACACTGCCAAAAGTGACCTTTTTTAGATTCCAAGTAATGTTGGAACCACAAAATGGGTTTGTACGTTCCAAATAAAATTATAACCGCAAATATTTTGAAAATCACTGAAGAGTTTAGTAACGTTTTTGCCGTAACAGTTGTTTTGTGTGTGTGTGTGTGTGTGTGTGTGTGTGTGTGTGTGACAAAACTGCTGACACACTGGGTTCAATGTGGCATACCGGGTCGATCACATTCCAACACAGAAAGAAATAAAGTGTATCTTATTTGCATTCCATCTCTAGAAAAGTCATGGTTCAATGACAAATACAAGCCGCATGTTTTATTTTCTCTGCTCTATGAAGGGGATTAAAATCGCGGCAACAAAATGGCAGCATTTCTGTGTCAAAACAGTTGCTGCTTATTAGAGAATGGATTTCTGATCATTGTACATGAGCTCATTCACTGCCATTGACGGCTATAGACGTCAAAAATTCATTTGAACTATTTCTATTAGTTAAAAAAAAAAAATCCTACTTTTATTGTTTTATTTTATTTATTTATTTTTTGTACAAATCATTATACTCATGTACGTCTTTACATTGTGACAGTTTTAACAAATTGACAAAAAGTGATTTCTTAATTTTTTTTTAACTCATTCACTGCCATTGATGGCTATAAATGTAAAAAAATCATTTGAACTATTAGTTTAACATTTTTTCCCACTTTTGTTAACAAGAGTATGAAAACCTAGTGTTTTTTTATATTGTATTAGGACAGATATAAAAATGTGTGATTAATCGTGAGTGAAGTCATGCGATTAATTACCATTAAAAATAGTACTCGCCTGACGCCCCTAATTTTTTAATAATCTTTTCTTTAAAATAAAATATTAAAAAAAGAAAAAGAAACCAGGCGATTACAATTTGTAATCGTAATTATTTGCATTACTTCACTAGTTAACTCACGATTAATCACACATTTTATATCTGTTCAATAAAAAAATTCTAGGTTTTCATACTCTTGTTAACAAAAATGGAAAAAACTAAACTCATAGAAATAGTTCAAATAAATTTTTGACGTCTATAGCCGTCAATGGCAGTTAAAAGCTGAAATCAAGACATACCGTTTGCCCCTCGAAGGTCGGGGAATTGCAACTTGTGATGCTTTGGTCTCAAACTGCATTCATAATTGGCACTATTTTTCTATGTGTGCTATTTTTTTTTTTTTTATCTTCAACATGTTTCCACATCTATTCCTCATCGTATTGTCCCTCATATTTGACAGTAATCAACTGAAAGAGGTGAGCTAATGACACTTTTTCTTTACAGTGGTGTTTCTGTCAACGTTCAGGATCTTGCTCCATCTTGCGCAGGGGCCTTGTTTGGTAAGTGAAAAACATTGCGTGCATGAATAACTCAACAGGAGGATCATTTTGTATCAAAGTTGAACACAGCCTTCGTGTGTGTGTGTGTTTTTGACAGGTGTTATGAACACATGCGGGGCATTCTCAGGTGAGTTTCTTTCATTTGACAACAGCGGTGAAAACAACATCAATCTTTCCACACATTTTTTGGTCACCTTTTTAACACACGCTTTAGTCAAATAATTAATCCGCCGCTCAAAATGCTGACTTTGAGCTCACGCGCCCGCTGTCAGCGGCGGCGCCTCCCGCGCGTCATGTTTGTTTCATCAAGAAAACAGATGAATAATGGACGACGCGCAATGACAGACAGTGGTCGGTCCTGGGAGGCAGGGATGTGATTTTTCCGCTAATTCGCGGAATTCCGCTTTTTTTATCCCCCCCCCAAAAAAAATTCCAATTTTTTATTATTATTATTTTTTATTATTATTATTTTTTTTTATAGTAGTTCATTGTGTATGCACATGACTCCGACAGATAACATCTTCTGCTATAACAAAGACATTTGTGGTATGTTCTAATATGAATTACTTTTTTATTTGGTCATGATACAATTATTTGTTCATGAAATTTGAACTCTTCAACATTATTTATGTGTTAACTTAGTAATCACATTAGTTAGATATGATGATATTCTCAGTGATAGTTTTTAAAAGCAAAGGCAGTCCAATGTTTTTGAATGTGACTGATTTTGAGTTGACTAAAACTGCCATTTTATATGGGATAGTTCAATATACATTGAAAATTTATGCTGTTGTTTTGTCTATTTCTTTGTCATGTGAGTGCATTGAAAGTACTTAAAAACACGGAAACCTGGACATAGCTGGGTGCCAGCGGCCCCCAGACCCCCGGCTAAATTTTCAGATAATTTCACTTTGGTCAAAACACATCCCTGTGGGAGGGCGTCGCAATTAACTCATTCACTGCCATTGACGGCTATTGACGTCAAAAATTCATTTGAACTATTTCTATTAGTTTAACATTTTTTCCCACTTTTGTTTTGTTTGTATGCAAACCTAGAAAAAAAAATACTGTACATTTAGAACAGATATAAAATTTGTTAACTGGTGAAGTCATGCGATTAATTATTATTTAAAAAAAATAATCGCCTGGGTTTTGATAATCTTTTCTTCAATTTTTTTAAATTACAATTACTTAAAAAAAAAAAAAGAAGAAGAAGAAAAGACTATTAAAAATTCAGGAGTCAGGCAATTGAATTTTTCGTAATTCATCGCGTGACTTCACTAGTTAACTCACGATTAATCCCAAATTTTATATCTGTTCTAAACGTACAATATTTTTTTTCTAGGTTCTATACTCTTGTTAACAAAAGTGGAAAAACATGTTCAACTAATTGAAATAGTTCAAATGAATTTTTGACGTCTATAGTCGTCAATGGCAGTGAATGAGTTAACTGTGACGTTTTCCCAGCGGCAACGCGATGCCGTCGCAGACCTTTCATCGCTTTGGCCTAATCGAATCGTTTGTGTGTGTATAGGAGTCCTTATGGTGTATTTCTCGGGGTATCTCATCGAGTCCACGGGCTCGTGGGCGTTCATGTTCGGCCTCATCACCCTCGTCAATCTGCTCGGCCTGTGCATCTTCTTGGCTTTCGCCGAGGCCCGCCGCGTCGACATCGAACCCAGCAAATTACGCCATCATCACATCCATATTTGAAATCTCCGTCCCAGACCGGACTTGGTTGTCAGCGTGGGAGGTCTGTCTGTCTACATAACCTCAGATCATAAAAAGACCAGCGCGGTGTCGGGGAACTGATCCTGGAGGCCAGCTTATTGGGGAAGGTAACTTTTCAGGATGTACAAAAAAGCACATCACGGTTAAATAGAACTTAGCTCCATTTTGTAGGAAGGGGAAATCAAATCATTTTCTACCATGTTTGTTAAAACAGTCGTTATGGCTTGACATTAGCGCTTGATAAATATATTCCGTGAATCAATCGGCGCTCTGCGGCCTCATCTTGACGTGTTTTAGAAATGCTTTCTGCCGTAAAAAGTATTTTCTTCTTCAATGCAAATTCTAATGGCCGTTATCTTGTGACTTATGCGAATAGCGGCGTTCCACTATACGAGAAACCAACACGCCCAATAAGAGACAAAATGTTTTAATCATTTGTTGTGCAATTGCGACACGCTTGTTACAGGCAAAAACCCCGTGACCCCGTGACCCCGGACTCACCTGTTACATTGCTCAGGGATGTGTGGTCAGGGTAGGCAGAGGAGGCCTGACCTCGCCACTGCATGTGATGAGTAAAAATAAATAAATAAAAACCTAATAATGATTTATTTATTTTTTTACTTTGATAATATTCTTTTTTTTTCAACATTCTAATATATTATAATATATAATAATATATAATATATTCTAATATATTTAATGAATATGTGAGATATTAAGTCTTTCTGATTGTCCAGAAAAAGGCGTGCTCCTCACAGATATAGAGATTATAAGATATAACCACTAAAGGATGGGCAGCCATCTTGAACCGGGTTCAAACAACAACAAGAATTAACATAACCTTATATTAAATATTCTTTTTTTGGGGTTTTGAACTCTGTGGAATTGATTGAAGTATAATTTAAAGCTTACAATAAAATTCAAGTTTTGACCTAATTGAAACATACCTGTATATCAAATAAATACAATCATGCCTTTTGGGTTCATATTTTTATATCCAACTTCCGAGGCGTCAGTGCCTCACCAGTCACGTCACCCCAGAAAAGCACCTTCGTCGAGTCGTAAAGTCATCAAGTGTTATTGTAACACTAACACATTTTTTTTTTTTTTTGTGCTCATGTCTGCGATTGCGTGACAAATGATTGACACCTCGTGAGTCATGCCTTCCTTCTCTGATTGGTTGCTTCCTTTTCCTGTATATCAAATTAGTGGCACAAGATGTCTCTTTCCAAAGGTTTTTTTTTCTTCTTTTTCAATCACATTCTACTGTCGTCATTTTACAGTAATATGACAAAAAGTGATTTAAAATAAACTTTTTTTTTTTTTTAAACTGCAAACTCCCCTAAAAGGTGCATACGTTTTAAGGAGTACACAAAAAGTACTTAAGCAATAGCCATGAAATTTTACACAGCGGTGGGACCTTGGGCAAAGAGAAATCCAGTCAAATTCTGACAAATCCAGAAATGTGTCTTCACTTTTGCAAACAGTTTGAGATGTTCTGCATTTTAAAAGCCTTTATTTCTCAGTACAATTTGGGAATCTTAGTGGCAAGGCATGCACAGGACAGGAAGTCGGAGGCTAGTGTTATGATATCATGGGAACGGGGTGGGAATAATGAGGCATTAAATTGATTGTTAAGAATGTTGTCAATTTCATTTGTATCGAATGTCTCTTGAAACAATTGAGGCTAATTAATCAATGGGTAATTCCCCCCATTGATAACCAAGTACCTACATTTTCATCCCTACTGTTGATCCGGATTTGGATTTAGATCTTAGCCTTCGGATGTTCCTCATTTCCAGAAAGTGCTTCTGCCATGTCGTCTCATTCCAAACTGCGTCAAGCATTTGCTTGTTCTGCCTCTTCCTTGTGTTTTTTTTGCGTGAGGTGTCGTTGGCAGCAGCTCTGATGTCCTGTAACTGTTTGTTCCCCGTCGCCATGGTGACACGTCGGCTTCTGGCGAGGTGAAGAAGCTTTGAGCTCATGAGTGCGTCCTACCTGTTTGCTTTCTCAACAAACATTTGAAAGACCAAAGTTACTGAAAATGAGCTTTTTGATGTCGTTTTTAATGCAGTAGAAATACCTCACTTAATTATTCTGAATAGCATACTTATATATTTGTATGGCTTAAGATGCATTTGGTATATTTTTAGAGAGTATAAATATTTTAAGTTGCGAAAGGGGAAAAAAGCCTGCTCAACGTGACTTTATTGACTTTATCGCACTTCTCGTCATCGCCGAAATTCGGCTTACTTGGAAGCCGTCGTCTCTTCCCTCTTTCGTCGCACCTTCTTCTTTGCTTTGCTGTGAACTTGCTGCACGCAGACATGATGAATGTTGCACCTTGTTGCAAGAAAATGGGAGATCGTCTTTGTAGAAGAGCCAAGACTTTTTGTTGTGTTCTGTTGTCGCACATGTAGAAATTGTAAATGAGTGCTTGTAGCATTTGGTCTTGCCGTTGGAAGTTTTCGGACCCAGTTCAGGTGCTTAGTTGACTTTGCCAATCTATGCATTTATGTTTTTTGTGCCTGCTTGGAAATCACACTGATCATTGTGTCATTACGTATCAGCTTGACCTTTACATACAAGGGCACATCTTTTTCTGCGTCTTGTAATGGGCTTTTTTTTTTTTTCAATCCACACCACATTCCTTGCCTCAAATTTGGTCACTGTTTTGTATCACAGTGAAAATATCATTCCCATTTGTAATCACAAACAACTTCTGTGTAGGGTCAGCAATAAAAAACAGGATCAAGTCATAGATTTCAACATAATTTAGACTCACTCAAAGTGCACATTTTTGATGTTGTTCAATGAGAATGCCTTTAACACATTTGTTCCCATATCTATTCCTCAGATGCATTATTTGTCTTTTTATCAGTCTGTAACATTTATACAATTAGTTGCTCAGTGTGTTTTCTGAGAGTTTTGATATATAAAAAAAATGAATGTGTACTGTGATTATGCAGTATTCTAAAATTTAACTTATGCTGTTATTTAAAAGCCTGTCTTAACTTTTAATAAAAAATATTTTGTCAACATTTGTGAATTGGCTGCAATATTTGGAGAATATATTGAATATTTGAGGCATATTCTTGTAGTTTCTGTTCAATACCACTGGGAGGCAGTAGAGTGTCGATTCTAAGACAACTGCGAGGCTGGAGACTTTTTTTTTTTTTTCTGCAGCCGAACACGACTGACTTGACCTGACCTCACAATCGATCACCGCATCAGCTGTAGAACTAGTTCTACAGTAAGTCCTGGTCCCAATTGCGATCCACCCCGCCGGCCCAACATCCCAAGTCCGGCCCAGCAGGACGTGCAGTATGCGGTGGCACCATATGGCAGGATAGTGTGTGCCATGCTGGCTCGCTGGCACTGCCCGCGCGTGAATGGCCAGACACTTGTCAAAGCAGCCCACTCCTTCTCGTGGGACCCAACAGCTAGGTTGCCATAGAAACAGGTGGCCCGCGTGCTGAGGAGAAGAAAGGGAGGGGGGGGGGGGGGGCGGGTCACCAAAAGTAACAAGAAGTTCCAAGTTGGTGGGCTTGATGATCAAACAGCCTTGCACGCCACTTATTGGGTTGCTCCCCCTGACACAAAATGGCGTCGTAAAAGCAGACATAACAGTGATGAGCGGCCCACTATTTAATTAGCGGAAAGGAAGCGGAGTGCAGCAGAAAAGACGTAATAGCCACCCGCCCCCCCTCCCCCTCCCTCCTCCTCCTCAATTTGTCGGCCAGTCAGAATAACCCACTATAGGCAGAGCCCATCAGAGAGCCAGAGATACATGTAAATGAAATAGCCCCATTAATTAGTAATTAACATCAAGTTAATGACATTTCACTGTGTCGCCATCTCCACTCCTGTCCTTTCTCCTGGCGGAGGGGTTGTCTCTGCTTCCTGAGCTGAATGCTAATTAGCGCAAAAACTCAACCGCCGTAAAAAAGGGCCACCTCATAATGTGGAGGCCCGGTTGAAGAGTGGTCATTGTGTGGGGAGGATTAATCACTTTGTGGTAATAGATCAGGAGGCATTATAAGTCTGCCGCTCCTTAGAGGATTGTGATATTGGGGGCCGCTGATGGGCTTTATGTGCTAATTGCGCTGCGCCTTTTAGCTCACTCTCGGAATATCCCTTGTGACTTACTACTACTTTTAACCATTCCGACACGACGGAATTCGCTACTTTCTAATCCCTTTTTTTTCTTTTGCGAAGCCACTAAAGTCTGGAAACGTGACGCGTCGCAACGCTTTAACAAAAGTATTTTTGTCTGCTCATTACACGTACATAGGAAGGAAAACTGAAGAACGTATGGCATATATCTACTTCTAACGGGTTCCATTCTTTTGAGATGATTTTGGCCTGAGTTGAGGGGTCAGTTGGGTCACCAGACTCTCAAATTATGCAACATTGAAAAGGCTTGAATTGGGGGTGATACTTTGCTCATTGAAATGATCAACACAAAGTGGTGCCTTGAGATGCGAGTGACCTGACTTACGAGTTTTTCCAGATACAAACTGTCCATTCGTTCTTTTTTTTTTTTTGCTTGCGAGTGCAAGCTTAAAGTAACCTCGCCAGCCAGATTGATAATCGTGATTCACTCGAGGGAGTTCTTCACATGATCAATCTGGTAATTCACTAGGCAGACCCGTTCGGGAAAGGCGGGGCTTGCTGTACAGTACTTCGAGTTGATTGGACGATGCGGTATCTTTGCACATTTTGTTTTGACCAATCAAGGCAACGGATGAAAATCTCGTCTTCTGTCTCGTTTTAGGGAGGGGGAGAGGTGTGTGTGTGTGGGGTGGGGGGCACAAATACCTTTACCAGATAAAAATGCACAAAACTCCTCTCGCTGTTCACATTCAACAAGGAAACGTTATATAATTAATTGCAGCATCCGTTCGTCTGCCAGGTTTGTTTGTCCCCCCCCCCCCCCCCGATCGAAAAAAAGATCGTCTGAAAACGTATCGGCGGGAGCGGTACAAAATGTCTTCTCCGGAGTTTGTGTTTACCCAAAGGTAGCGGTGACTCTTCTTTGTGTGCATACTTTGTTTCAAGACAGAAATATGGGACAAAAGAGAGGAAAATACACCCTGTAAATTTTGACTCCCCATTTTTCAAAACACAAAATTTGTTAATAGCTAAAACCACGTCTTCTCATCCGATCAAGTAAAAATAAGTCTAGCAGAAATTCATAATGTAGTCCAGCTATTAGATGTTACAAATGCTTGAAATTCGAACTCCAAAATGTCTTTTGACAAGATAAGATGTACTAAAATCTCCGTTTTATGGACCTTTCTTTGTGTAGAGCAAGAAAGACCTTCCATATTCAAAATTGGAAGCATAGAACTGTCCTTTAGAATTAGAAGAATTAAGAAGGAACTAAGGAAGAAATTCACTAGATTCTATAGCACACCCGTTATTTTGTCTTATTGGCTCCTCTTTCCTGTCCGGCGGGGTCTGATCTATATTTGACCTTTTCATTTTTTTTTTCTTCTCTTTTTTTCTGGAGAGCTCAGTATTGTTCATTCGGTAATTTTACCGATTTGACATGTCATCATCATTGCTTTCCTTTTTTATTTTTATTATTTTTTTTTTTTTTTTTAAATTGTATGTGGGTGATTATGTGTATGTGAGTGTGTATTCATTAGTTCACCTAAAACCTATTAAAAAAAATCCCATACCGTTCACCTAAACCGAACACTTCCAGCCAGAGTCGTGAGGCCGTCAGGAAACCCGAGGAAGGACCAAAGAAAAGAAAGGAAAGTGATTTTTGACCTTTTCAAATGATCCCAATGCCCGAGCGAGCCCACTGCCGATTATCACGCCAAGCGGCGCCAATCAACACACAAGCAAATATGTTGATGTGTTGTCAATTAAACTCCATCAGCTGTTTGCCTCCTGCCACACATATGGCCGACGTTAAATCTACAGAGTAAGCCGAGTCGGCCTTGAGAGGGGCATGATTTTAATGCAACCCTGAGGGACGGGGCTCGCACCTGCGCAGTAATAACATTAAACCATGCAAAAAAAACACACTGGCCAGATGAGGACAACATTGAACTTTGTGTTTGTGTGTTAATCCCTTACTGCCTAGATTATTTGTTTTTGTGTCAAATTATACAGTACCTTATATTTCCGTATTATGGAGTTGAAGTACTCACTTTTCGTTTTTAAAAATTCACATTACCCAAAAGACTTCCCTTGTGGGGTTTTCATATTTTTTCCACCTTGTTTAATGCACCAGTTCCATCAAACGAAAATCCTTTTTTTTTTTTTTTTTGTAGCGTTGTGTTTCAAAACATACATAAAGTTCAACCTTGGTTTCATTAGACTAGAACAAAAATCTCCCAAACACGTGTGGCAAAATGTGTAATATACAATCAGTGTCGGCACAAGAACTTAAGGCTTCTGCTGAAAGCAAATAACAAAAAAAAACAAAAAAACATCAGAAAAAGCCTACTAGAACATCTGAGCTTTGTTTGGGGTTAATCAGAGGCACTTAAAAAGATGACAAGTTTGTACTGACTTGCATTTAACATACTGTACATTTAAATGGATTGATTCTGAACAGTCACATCGCCGCAATTATGAGGGTGTGCACAGTTTTGCAACCACATCATCTAAGTTGTTTAGTTTACTGGTCCTGTGTTGAGACGTGTAAGGTTTCGGAATAACAGTTCAAAACAATCCTTTGCCATTTTAGGGAGCGTCAGATGGAGGCGTCACAACTGTGTAAATATGGACAAATCTTTTCTTTACCCAACACAACAAATTAATTGCATTTTATCTCGGCAAAGATGCCGATCACACGTCCTCTATCCCGCTAGATTAGTTTAAATATAGAAGCAAACAGACTTTATCTCTGTCGGTTTGGAAGGAAATATATTTCAATTTGAAAAAGGGGAGAAAAAAAGGATTTTGCTTGGTAGTGTGCAGGTTTAGGGCTGGGTTTAAGATAATCAAATAATCGATATTGAATTGGTTTTCCTGTCGATTATCGATTATTTCGATATATCTTTTTCCCATAAATTCTTAAGAAACTAGAATTTTAAAAAATCGATTTATTTTTAAATTTTCTTGAAGTTACTGTTCACATGAATTCAAAAGTATTCTCTTACATTTATGAAAGACCTGTTTTATTGCACTTTTAGACCATTCAGAATATTTTTAATTTATAATTATTGAATTAGAATTATGAAAATATTTTCAGCACATCCTTGCTCGTAAGTGATAATAATAACAGGTGTTTGAAATTTACTTTGGAATTTAATATTTGTGGCGTTTTTATCATGTCCTTGATATTTAAGAAGAATTGATGTTCCATAATTAATATTGGATTGACGTGAAATGAATTGAATCGGGAAAAATCTAAATCGAATTGAATTGAACTCTTGTGAATCGAAATTGAATTAATTGAGGAAATTAGAATCGATAACCAAGCCCTCGTGAAAATGTGTGTGTGTGTGAAACTAAATTGATGAAACCTTTCCAAAATATTTGTTTTGTTAGCAAGCACCCAGAAGCAATATTCTGTTTGTGAATGCAAGTGAGGAGGTTAAATGCCCCCCCCCCCCCCCGCTGGCCCCCACTCATCTGTTCCAGCTTCACATCGCTCACACCACCAGATCGCCCCCCTTTTTTTTTTCTTTTTATCTGCGTGCTCTTTGCAAAAGTTTGGCTGTCAATCAGCGGTGGCCTCAGGCAACAGGCACTGATGAAAAGACCCCTGAGACAAAAAGACCCAAATTAGATTTCAATAAGGATGTTGAATATTCATAGTAGGAAACATCTAAAGGTAAATGCTTTTTGATCTCGGCACACAAATATCACTTGTGTGCATTACCGGGTCCTGGCGCTCTGGTTCTACGCCGGTTCACACAACCCCCGCACGCCCCACCCCCACCCCCAGCCCGGTCCGGCCCCAGCGACTGGCCTCGGCTCGCTCCTAGGGGGCCTTTGGCGGAATAATGATGACGGCCCTGCAAAAAAAGAGCTATAATGAATGTTTATACTGAAGGGACCCAATAGAAAGGGCATTCACACTAAGCACTCAGTAATTAGTATTTAGCAGAAGTTGATTGCAGAGCGCACACGCACACACATGGACAACGAGGCATGGTTTTCCGTGTGAACTTTCAACACGGCGACCCCTTGACAGCGGCGGGCGGAACTCGGGCCCGTCTCACCTGTCAACATGTTTGCGTCTGCATCCGCTAAATATTAACATTAGGGACAAACATTCACTTTCACGCTCGCGCTTTTTTAAAAAAAATTTTATAAGGAAGCTGGAACAAACACTCGAGCACCGCGAGACCACGGGAACTCCACACGGACGTGCTCGCCGCTCATCCATCGTGATGCCACAACAAATAATCTCCACTTTAACGCTCAGATTCTTTCTCAATGCCTCAGAAACAAACACTGTATCCAATGTCAATTATTTGTACCAAAAAGGACAATTTTCTAATAAAAACAAATTTTGTTTATCGATGCCAATCACATATAGTAGCATCCCCCAAAAAAAAAAATAATAATAATTAAAAAAAAAATAATATATATATATATATATATATATATGTGTGTATATATAAAAAAAAAATAATAATAAAAAAAAAAAAAGGAGAGCAATGATGATGTCAAATCGAATGAACAATACTGAGCTTTCCTGAAAGAAAACAAACAAAACAAAAAAAACATATAGTAACATGCATAACAATCTAATGTTCTTCCAGTAGATGACATTAGATCGTAGAAGGTACATACTAAGCCTGCATGGGTGTTAGAAAAAATCGATTCAGCAATATATCGCGATATGACAGCGCGCAATTCTCGAATCGATTCGATATGCGGCCGGATCGATTTTTAAACATCAAATTTTTGATGGGAATATTCAACAAAACGTCTTACTTAGGGTTAGGTTTCAATGCATCAATGCACAATTAAAAACAGTTTATTAGAATGAGGACATAAAATAGTAGCGGCGTTAGAAAAAATCGAGTTGACAATATATCGCGATATTACAACACGCAATTCTTGAATCGATTCGATATGCGGCCGAATCGATTTTTAAACATCAATTTTTTTTATGGGAATAATCAACAAAACGTCTTACTTAGGGTTAGGATTCACACATTAAGCATGGAAGAATGTTATATTAATGGAACATTAAGCCGTAATATTTTTATTTCAGTGCTATTCAAACATGAACCAGACTGTAACCTGAATTTTCAGATAAATAAATACATTTTCATACAAATCTTACAGTGTGAATGTACAAGTTTACTGATTAGTATTTTCTAAATTTTATTTTTATTTTTTTATTATGCAATGACAAATTTATAGATTCGCATCGGGATTAATCGAATCGAATCGTGACCTATCAATCGTGATACGAATCGAATCGCCAGGTACTCGGCAATTCACACCCCTATTAGCTTGTATATGCACTTTTTGCGAATCGTTTTGCTAAGTGGTATGCAATGTCGTGTTCATTTCGTCAACAAAAACTAAACAAAAATAATTTTGTCAACACATTTTTCACCGGACTAAAACTAGACTAGACTAAAACCCTCATTAATAAACAATAACAATCTACATTTTCGTCGGCTAATGAAGACGAGAAGAAAATGCAACTCACTTAATAAAAACTGGGCTAAAATCTATGGACATTTTAGTTCATGAACAAAAAGGAGACGAAAATGATTTTATTTTGTAAAAACCTTGTCTATGCTAATCTGTCATGTGACACAGTGACACACGCCTTTTCAAACCTACAGCTAGCAAGTGCAACATGCACAAACACATGGGACAGACAGGAGGTGGATTCACGGTGGAAAGTAAAAAAAAAAAGAAAAGAAAAGTAAATTATAGTACTTTAAACATAACATTAATCCAACGGCTATAGCGTTCCAACAATGCTAATCCTACCGCTAACTAATGCTGGCTAACGTATTAGCTCGTAGCAGCAGCTAGCAACCACTTGTTGATATACTCTAATTGTGTGTGAAGTTGTTTTTCATCAAAAAGATGAGAGAACATTTGATGTGAAATTGTTTTAGATCCGAAATGTTCAACATAATCTGCTGACCAAAAAAATATACAGAGGTGAAAT
Source organism: Vanacampus margaritifer (assembly GCF_051991255.1). Lineage (NCBI taxonomy): Eukaryota > Metazoa > Chordata > Actinopteri > Syngnathiformes > Syngnathidae > Vanacampus > Vanacampus margaritifer. The sequence goes on along the minus strand of NC_135432.1, from coordinate 7,654,876 downwards.
GATTGTCCTAGACTAAAACGTCGACGTTTTTTGTTGACTAAAACGAGACAAATAAAATTATTTTCTTGAACTAAAATAAAGACTAAAATGCTCGATTTATAGTCGACTAAATAAAAAAAACGGGATACAGTTGACTAACAAGTGTGATTGAAACTGGACTAAAACTGAGACTAAATTTAAAAACGGATTCAATGAACACTAGTGCTATGAGATTTGTCAATAAAGGTCGGGAAACACTGCTGTATGTCATCAACTGTCTTTTCAAATGTCAAAATGAGTCCAGAACATAACACCATACAGTTTTTTAATCTCTTGGAACATTTGATCAATTTATGATTTAAAAGTCAAATGAAATTCCATCTCGACTCATGAAGGAAAAGTTTCATACATCTCACATCCAATCAAGCTTTTACTCCGATGTACGTAAGTGACTTTGTGTCTGCCATACGGATGAAACATTTCAACATTTGAACTCGCAGTGATTTGACAATTTCTAAGTCATGTCTTCGTTTGTCAACTGCGGCTGTCGCTTTAAGATCGTGCACGTACGCGCACGCGCACCATGAACGAGCCGGACAGAGATGCTGCAGTTACGTTTTGGGCCAGAGGTGGCAGTGGTGAGTAAAAAAAAAAAAGTGACAAATATCCTTTAAGAGCTTTGAGAATGTCCTTTCTGTTTTAAGAAATGACAAAAATCAATGGAGAACAACTATTAAAACTTTTTTTTTTTTAAAACACTCGTCAGTTAATATCTTAACCCCCCCCCCCCCCTTGTCTTCTACATTTAAATCAGAGATGAATAACTAGCAACCACACTCTGCATAGCCTCTTGATTAATCGTTCCCTAAATAAACAGTGGACAGAGAAAAAAACATTATTATCATTATTATTGTTATTTATTTATTTACAATACAAAAAAATACTCAAATAATGCGGAAGAAAACCGTAAAACAAAAAACAGAAATATTTAAAGAAAGAAAGAATGAGAATATTCAAGTCCGTGGTTGCCAAACCGTGAGTATGCAGTTGTAGTATCACCCTTCACCTCTAGATGGCAGGCATGACTGAGTTGCACTTACACTGGATCTTATGCTGCCCTTAAATTTGGGAATTTGGATGCAGATCCATGCAGGACGAACAAAATACCTCAATAACATAAAATTTTTGAATGAGTTGATTCGAGCTGTTGCATTTTAATGTCGGTTGCTTATTCAGCAGTTTTGTGCCAACTTTGAATGTGAATTTTTATGCGAGAGAGTCGTTTGCACTGGGGGGGGGGTTTGTGTGGATCTTTTATACATACATTCGGAAATGTATCATGAAAAAATGAAATACAGTATATTAAGAACACATATTTTGCATGTGCATGTATTTAATCAATATTTAAAGCGGCATTTTTGTCATTCATCAGGTTCTTAGCTGCATAGTTCTATGTGGCCCCCGAGCAGCCCTGACGAAAAATGACGGTCCCCCTCCAGCATTGAAATTGCGCATCCCTGACTCCACTTATTCACTGCCAGCCCCGTAAAAACAAATCTTTGACGTCTATAGCCGTCACTGGCAGTGAATGAGCTTAATGTGTTTGGAATGTTAACTGTACTTATTAAATGATATCCACAAAAAGGCCATCATCCCGCCGATAGCCCGAAGTAATCGCCATCACTTCTATTGTAGCCGAGCTGGAAATGTGTGCGGTTGTCGAGGCGGGCGGTGGGGTGGGGGGTTAGGGGGAGTGCCGGGTGCGGCGGGGGTTTGGAAGGCTGGCTTGCCTCGGGCTCTTTTCTCCTCCGAGAGTCCACGCCGCTGAGGGACTCGCCGGGAAACGAGAGCAAAGCACGGGGACGGCCTCTCTCCATACATGCGAGAAGGGGCTACGCGGCTAATAGTCCACGTCAACCTCCATCACCGTCGCCGCCGCCGCCATTTTGCGCGTCTTGCGGCGTGATGCGGGGAGACAAGTCGCCTCACAAACCTCCTCCTTCGCCAAAGTTTATCCGGAAAGAAAAGCTTACATCACTACTGGTGTCTTTTCCCTCATTCTGTGTCTGTGTTTTACCGCCCCCCCCCCCCCTTCCTTACAACATGATGGTCAGTCCATTGCCAGGCAATCTGGTCTGCGATGTTGTTCACACCTAGCCAGCCAAAAAAAAAAAAAAAAATCTTTGAAAAGATATGACGACTTGCCCGAGCGGGTTTCGCTGTTCTCTTGGTCTTATGGGTGAGAACGGCTAGCCAAGGTGTGTGTGTGTGTGTGTGTGTATATACGATGGTGTGTTAACCTCGGGCCCTGCGTAGTGGTGCTGTGATGCCGAGTGTCACCCTGCTCCAGCCTGAGCCCTGCAGCCACGGTAACCAGCTGGGGAAACTGACAGCTTTGTCTCCTGCACTCACCTACACTCTTTCTTCCCCCGCACGTGCGTGCGCGCACACACACACACACTCACCACACTATTGTGGCCTGAGGTTTATGCACACATGCACACCCCCCCCTCGCCAAAAGAGACACACATATCTACAGACCAGTGCAAAAGCTGCAGGCAGTCCCTCTCATGCCAGCTACAAACACAAAGTGCAAAAGGAATATGCTCGCAGAGTGGACACTCAAAGATGCACACCTTTAATAATAACATTTAAAACAGATTTAGATTTGGATTTCTACCGTGAATATTTGTATACATTATGATGTCACACTTCATTTTGTACTAGGGGTGTCAAAATTAGTGAGTTCGTTTTGAATTCATTTTAAGTTCCTTTAACGCCACTATATTTTTTTAAACTCGCGATTAACTCATTCACTGCCATTGACGTCAAAAATTCAATATTAATACTATTTCTATTAGTTTAAGATTTTTTTTCCCCCACTTTTAACAAGAATATGAAGAGCTAGAAATGTTTTTATTGTACATTTAGAACAGATATAAAATTTGTGATTAATCGTGAGTTAACTATTGAAGTCATGCGATTAATCACAATTAAAAAATAATAATTGTCTGACTCCTCTAATTTTTAATAATCTTTTCTTTTCATTTTAAGTTCCTTTAACGCCACTATATTTTTTTTAAACTCGCGATTAACTCATTCACTGCCATTGACGTCAAAATTTCAATATTAATACTATTTCTATTAGTTTAAGATTTTTTTTCCTCACTTTTAACAAGAATACGAAGAGCTAGAAATGTTTTTATTGTACATTTAGAACAGATATAAAATTTGTGATTAATCGTGAGTTAACTATTGAAGTCATGCGATTAATCACAATTAAAAAATAATAATTGTCTTGACTCCTCTAATTTTTAATAATCTTTTCTTTTAATTAGGGGCATCAGGCGATTAAACTTTTTAATTGTAATTAATCACATGACTTCACTAGTTAACTTAATCACACATTTTATATCTGTTTTATACGTACAATTTTTTTTTCTAGGTTTTCATACTCTTGTTTACAAAAGTGGAAAAAAATGTGAAACTAATGGAAATAGTTCAAAATAATTTTTGACGTCTATAGCCGTCAATGGCAGTGAATGAGTTAATATTAGTAATTGTAATTAATCGCATGACTTCACTAGTTAACTCACGATTAATCACAAATTTTATATCTGTTTTATACAAACAATACATTGTTTTCTAGGCTTTCATACTCTTGTTTACAAAAGTAGAAAAAAATGTGAAACTAATGGAAATAGATCAAAAGAATTTTTGACGTCTATAGCCGTCAATGGCCGTGAATGAGTTAATAACCGCCCCTTTACTTCGAAAGCCTGTAATGGGGGGAATTCCAGTCGCAACGCAGCAGACACGTCCATGTCAAAATTTAGCAGTAATACATTTACATTTGTAGAGACTGATCTCAAGTTGCGTTAAGCAATTTTTAAAAAGTTACTTCATGTTAAAGATTAGATAGCTCTTAATATGAATAGAAAATGCACTGAGCTGTCACCAACGTCTTACAAATCCAATTATACCATCTAGTGGCAGAATAAGGATCTCAACGCAAATCAATATCACACTCGTTTTTTCACAGTATAGTACTTTTTTTTTGTTTTAACTCAATTTTATTAATTATTATGAGATTACTGTATCAATGACTAAAGCATGTAGCCATATTTGTTTGCACTTCTATGTTAACAAGAGTATGAATTTAGAAAAAATATTTTATTGTACATTTAGAACCGATATAAAATTTGCGATTAATCGCGAGTTAACTCTTGAAGTCATGCGATTAATTACAATTAAAAATCTGAATCGCCTGACACCCCTATTTTATACATAACAATATTGTTTTGTCATTTTCCAAATGCCCTTTTAAAAAAACTGAATAAGTAGTCTCGACTTGAACACACACAAAAAATCAACATGTTAAAATGTATTAGTGTTGAAGCTTGAAAAGTTAAAACATTAAAATTGAATGATTTATTTAAACTTAAAAAAAAATCGATGTAACTTGTTGCTCTACAATTTGCGTGTAAAAAAAAAAAAAGTTTAAGACATTCAAATTAAACATTACAATAAACCATAGTGGAGTCACTGAAGATACTAATTTAATAATTCCCAAGCCACTTATTTAACTAAGCTTGTTAAGAATCAACCCGGTCAACTCTACTTGAGGGGTAAAAAAGAAAAGAAAATGTTGCCTTCAAATTTGAAGCAATGAATTATATTAACTGAAGATGCTTAGTTTCATTCTTGCAACCATTTTCTAAAAACTGTGCTTGTTTAGTCACAATCAAGATTTGTCTGTTGTTATGAGAAACAAATCGATTTTTAAAGATGACCACTCATAAAGAATCCAGAATAGAATAGTGCAATCATAAAATAAAATCCACAAATGAATCGAAATCACAAAATATGAACTTTAAGACATTAACAAAAATAAAACTCTAGCATGATTGATTTAGTTCATTTAATTAGTTTTATTGTCAAATTAACCCAAAGTGAATCCGTGTGTGTTTGTGTGAAGGTATGTTGCCTGTTTAGCCGACATGCTAGCGTGTGATTTTTCTCTCATGTAGGTCAGAGAATACGCGCAATATTGCCAAAAGCGTTTGAACTCGTGTCCCATCCAGGAAAAGCAAGCCTGAGGAGCTGCCGCATTTGTTGGCGCCCCCCCCAACACCCAACACCCAACACACCTTTCACACACACTCACACACACAGGGACTTTGACACCGAGCGGGGAAGGTTGCCACGAGTATCCAGGTGTCTAGCGGCGCCGCGGCGCCCTTCACCTGTCACCACCACGGAAATCACTGTTCTGACCAGAAGGTGTGCAGGCACCACATTTGTTTAAATGAATGTGAGTGTTAGTACATCTGTGCATGTGTGCTTATTCCTAGAGGGTGCGGAGGGGGGGTGGAAAAAAAAAAACCCAAGTGTGAAAACAACAAAGCAAGTTGCGAGCAAATGAAGAAAGCAGCAACGGCACCTGTTCAATTCCCCGAACGGCGAACTTGCTTTTATCGACTCAAAATCGGCGACATTCGCCCACTCGCCTCCATCGTGGCTTCCTCGTCGACTTGTTCCCTCCCAAACGCGCACACGCGCACTTTTTGGGGGTTGAGTCGTGCGGCCAGATGTCCGCGTTGACGCAGCGCTTAAGGCGTTTGACTGGATGAAACGGTGCATTGGCTGCGGGTAAAGAGGGATTAAAACAGGGCCGGAGGCGCTTGTGTTATATTGAAAACATCCTGGGTTGCTTTGTATGGAGATTTGCATACATTGGAGTCTGTGCAGTGACGGCCCATCTGCTGAGGTGCGCTGTCCCCCCGCCCGGCAACAAAGTGTGTTTAAATATTTCACATCTCCATCTATTGGGAGGGAGCGACATCAAAATGTGCGTTGATTGTGGGTGATGTGAAATACAAGGGGATGGAAAAAAGGGGAGATTGGCACAGCTTTGAATTTTGAGCGGCTCCCAAAAGTGCTTCAGTTAGAGCTTCAGTAAATAACATCGCTTCCGGCAACAATTCTGGAAAATGATGAGAATATAAATATTATATGTAGTCAATGTGAATTATTTTGGAAGACGTACAGTAGTTGTTCAACTACAGAGCAAAGGCGAAATGACCAGGAAATAAAAGCTGCTTTGAGTGTGTAGCATGTAGCAATAGTAGCAAATGAGAAATGACCAGGAAATAAAAGCTGCTTTGAGTGTGTAGCTTGTAGCTTGTAGCATGTAGCAATTGTAGCAAAGGAGAAATGACCAGGAAATAAAAGCCTCTTTGAGTGTGTAGCTTGTAGCTTGTAGCATGTAGCAATAGTAGCAAATGAGAAATGACCAGGAAATAAAAGCTGCTTTGAGTGTGTAGCTTGTAGCTTGTAGCATGTAGCAATTGGAGCAAAGGAGAAATGACCAGGAAATAAAAGCTGCTTTGAGTGTGTAGCTTGTAGCTTGTAGCATGTAGCAATAGTAGCAAAGGAGAAATGACCAGGAAATAAAAGCTGCTTTGAGTGTGTAGCTTGTAGCATGTAGCAATAGTAGCAAAGGAGAAATGACCAGGAAATAAAAGCCGCTTTGAGTGTGTAGCTTGTAGCTTGTAGCATGTAGCAATAGTAGCAAAGGAGAAATGACCAGGAAATAAAAGCTGCTTTGAGTGTGTAGCTTGTAGCATGTAGCAATAGTAGCAAAGGAGAAATGACCAGGAAATAAAAGCTGCTTTGAGTGTGTAGCTTGTAGCATGTAGCAAAAGTAGCAAAGGAGAAATTACCAGGAAATAAAAGCTGCTTTGAGTGTGTAGCTTGTAGCATGTAGCAAAAGTAGCAAAGGAGAAATGACCAGGAAATAAAAGCTGCTTTGAGTGTGTAGCTTGTAGCTTGTAGCATGTAGCAAAAGTAGCAAAGGAGAAATTACCAGGAAATAAAAGCTGCTTTGAGTGTGTAGCTTGTAGCTTGTAGCATGTAGCAATAGTAGCAAAGGAGAAATGACCAGGAAATAAAAGCTGCTTTGAGTGTGTAGCTTGTAGCTTGTAGCATGTAGCAATTGTAGCAAAGGAGAAATGACCAGGAAATAAAAGCTGCTTTGAGTGTGTAGCTTGTAACTTGTAGCATGTAGCAATAGTAGCAAAGGAGAAATGACCAGGAAATAAAAGCTGCTTTGAGTGTGTAGCTTGTAGCTTGTAGCATGTAGCAATAGTAGCAAAGGAGAAATGACCAGGAAATAAAAGCTGCTTTGAGTGTGTAGCTTGTAGCTTGTAGCATGTAGCAATTGTAGCAAAGGAGAAATGACCAGGAAATAAAAGCTGCTTTGAGTGTGTAGCTTGTAGCATGTAGCAATAGTAGCAAAGGAGAAATGACCAGGAAATAAAAGCTGCTTTGAGTGTGTAGCTTGTAGCTTGTAGCATGTAGCAAAAGTAGCAAAGGAGAAATGACCAGGAAATAAAAGCTGCTTTGAGTGTGTAGCTTGTAGCTTGTAGCATGTAGCAATAGTAGCAAAGGAGAAATGACCAGGAAATAAAAGCTTTTTTGAGTGTGTAGCTTGTAGCATGTAGCAATAGTAGCAAAGGAGAAATGACCAGGAAATAAAAGCTGCTTTGAGTGTGTAGCTTGTAGCTTGTAGCATGTAGCAATAGTAGCAAAGGAGAAATGACCAGGAAATAAAAGCTGCTTTGAGTGTGTAGCTTGTAGCATGTAGCAAAAGTAGCAAAGGAGAAATTACCAGGAAATAAAAGCTGCTTTGAGTGTGTAGCTTGTAGCATGTAGCAAAAGTAGCAAAGGAGAAATGACCAGGAAATAAAAGCTGCTTTGAGTGTGTAGCTTGTAGCTTGTAGCATGTAGCAAAAGTAGCAAAGGAGAAATGACCAGGAAATAAAAGCTGCTTTGAGTGTGTAGCTTGTAGCTTGTAGCATGTAGCAATAGTAGCAAAGGAGAAATGACCAAGAAATAAAAGCTGCTTTGAGTGTGTAGCTTGTAGCTTGTAGCGTGTAGCAATAGTAGCAAAGGAGAAATGACCAGGAAATAAAAGCTGCTTTGAGTGTGTAGCTTGTAGCTTGTAGCATGTAGCAATAGTAGCAAAGGAGAAATGACCAGGAAATAAAAGCTGCTTTGAGTGTGTAGCTTGTAGCATGTAGCAAAAGTAGCAAAGGAGAAATGACCAGGAAATAAAAGCTGCTTTGAGTGTGTAGCTTGTAGCTTGTAGCATGTAGCAAAAGTAGCAAAGGAGAAATGACCAGGAAATAAAAGCTGCTTTGAGTGTGTAGCTTGTAGCTTGTAGCATGTAGCAATAGTAGCAAAGGAGAAATGACCAGGAAATAAAAGCTGCTTTGAGTGTGTAGCTTGTAGCTTGTAGCATGTAGCAATAGTAGCAAAGGAGAAATGACCAGGAAATAAAAGCTGCTTTGAGTGTGTAGCTTGTAGCTTGTAGCATGTAGCAATAGTAGCAAAGGAGAAATGACCAGGAAATAAAAGCTGCTTTGAGTGTGTAGCTTGTAGCTTGTAGCTTGTAGCATGTAGCAATAGTAGCAAAGGAGAAATGACCAGGAAATAAAAGCTGCTTTGAGTGTGTAGCTTGTAGCTTGTAGCATGTAGCAATAGTAGCAAAGGAGAAATGACCAGGAAATAAAAGCTGCTTTGAGTGTGTAGCTTGTAGCTTGTAGCATGTAGCAATAGTAGCAAAGGAGAAATGACCAGGAAATAAAAGCTGCTTTGAGTGTGTAGCTTGTAGCTTGTAGCATGTAGCAATTGTAGCAAAGGAGAAATGACCAGGAAATAAAAGCTGCTTTGAGTGTGTAACTTGTAGCTTGTAGCATGTAGCAATAGTAGCAAAGGAGAAATGACCAGGAAATAAAAGCTGCTTTGAGTGATCCAAGCTTGCATATGGTGTTAATTTTGTTAAGTACAAATAATCAAAAGTATTTACCGGAATGTCAATGCATATGTTTCTCTGGTTGTTTACTGATTGTTTATAATGTAACATTAAACCAAGGGCTCTAACGTTCCAACTATAACTTGAAACCGACCGCAAGCTAGAGTGTATCTTGTAGCATGTAGCGATAGTAGCAAAGGAGAAATGACCAGGAAATAAAAGCTGTTTTGAGTGATCCAAGTTTGCATATAGTGTTAATTTTGTTAACTACAACTAATCAAAAGTATTTACCGGTATGTCAACGCATATGTTTCTCTGGTTGTTTACTGATTATTTATAATGTAACATTAAACCAACGGCTCTAACGTTCCAACTATAACTTGAAACCGACAAAGCGAGTGTGTAGCTTTTAGCATGTAGCGATAGTAGCAAAGGAGAAATGTCCAGGAAATGAAAGCTGCTTTGAAAGCTTTTATATGGTGATAATTTTGTGAACTACAAATAAACAAAAGTATATACGTCAACGCACATTTTTCACTGGTTGTTTCACCGAGTGTTTAGAATGTAACATTAAACCAACGGCTATAATGTTCCAACAATAACTTTAAACAGACCGCAAACTAGATAATTTGCGAGCTTGTAGCATGTAGCGATAGTAGCCACTTGTTGAATTTATGCTAAATTGCTAACTGAGATATGTTATACTGGTCAACGCAACTATGGTTCCAGTCGGATTACAAGTAGTGCTTCAAAGTTAACGCGTTAATTGATTAATTAATCACAAAAAATGATCGCATTAATCATGAATTATATTGTATATAAATGATATCTGTTGTGTCTCAAATATATTCAAAAGTGTCTTATTCGCCAAACTGTTCAGGAGAGAACCTGAAACAACTTTTGACTACTGTGGAGAATGAACTAAACACGTTAAAAAATGGTTTAATATGTATCACTAAATTAAATTAAACAAAGTTGATAGTTTTCATGTATATATGATTAGGTTTACAAATTTCATTTTGTTGAAATGCATTACCTTATCATTTTATCAACATAAAACAAATAAGGGGTCGGACTAGATACGTTTTTAACTTCCTCCTACCCTTTTTGAACATATAAACTATTTTCTTTCTTCCTATTCTTATTTTCTTTTTACTTCAATTTATATTTCAGACTTGTAATGTGTTTTCTTTATGTTTATATGTTCAATTAAAAAAATAAAAATTTACGCAGATTAATCGCACTATTAATTTTGACCATAGATTATCCTTTAGCGTGACAGCGGATGGCTACGTTTAAGCTAGCACAGGTTGTGTTTGAGCAATAAACATAATTTCATGCATTAAAGTAAAGCATTTAATAAATGTTTGCGTATCCCGTTTAGAATATTTGTTCATGTCAAAATATCGGGGTCATTTTTTTTCCCATTTTAAATTATGCAAGTAATTAACGGATTAGAAAAAGAGGAGAATGAGCGTGTGCAGTGGATACATTTTTTGGGTAAAATGCCCTCATAACATTAAATGTCAAAAGAATTAACACATAACCGGTGCTCTTCAATTTTGGCTGGGGGAAAAAAGGTGATTAAAAGCCTTTTTTATTAAGCGATTAATCATGATTAATCAAAATTCTAAGATGTGATTAATCTGATTAAAATGTTTTTATCATTTGACAGCTCTAATTACAAGTTTAGTTTAAGTAGACAGAAGTAGGGGCTAATCTATGAGCTAAAGGCAAATCACTTGTAAACTACGCAGGGATACAAAATAATAATAATAAAAAATCATCTAGCTAAAATGTTGACAGTTTTTGTTGACTAAATCTACTTGAGTAAAATTGTGTTTACTTGGACTACAAGGCTCAACTTCTAGTCGTCTAAAACCTGGCTAAATAAAAATGGGATGAGGTTGATTAACTGTGATTAAAAAAACTAACGAGCACGATTGAAACTGTACTCAGACTGAGACTACATTTAAAAATGGCTGACAAAATGAACACTACTCGCACGCGGTGTGAATGGAGATCAAACCACGCAGTGAAACATCCACAGACTGGATCGGCGTTAACGTATCACCCTTGTGGCCCCCAACCCGCTTTATTATATTAATGCCATAATTCTGGATTACTGGGACATTTAATGGCTCTGTAAAATTAGATCATTAGAGTCATATATCTGTGTACTCATGTTCGTTTGGGAGGTCAGAAACATAAAAATGAAAAAAAGTTGCAGAGAGGAGACAGCGAAGAAAGACCAAATAAGAAGAGTTTGTTTGCAAAGTATCTACCAAGTGCTAAAGTTTTATTAATGCAAAGAAGAAAACAAATCTCCTTTCTGTGTTTGCCCATCTTCTCTCATTCGTAGTAGGCCGGCATTTGTATGATTTTTTTTTTCTTTTTTTCGACAGCTCCTTTCCCGTGTGTCTTTCAAAGCGAGCAAAACAGACAAATGAAAAAAAAAAATGCTTAGGGCAGCTGACGGTGGAGGGAACAGTAAGGTGATTTAACGACGGGACGGTTTGTGTGTAGGCTGGACAGGCTGCTGCAGCCTCCGTCCTCGCACGCACACACACACACACACACACACACACACACACACAGACACACTGACACCAAATATAAAAAATAAAAAAAACAGCCAAGATGGACGTGAGGAACATGTTGCCTGCACGGGGGAGGATTTTGGAAAGAAGAATGTGGTCAATCTGTTTATTTCACTGCCACATCCAAGAAGAGTGATAATATCATTTGCCTTCATTATTTCCGCTCTTTTCTCCCAATGCTGGTGTCAGATCCCGAAAGCCGTACATCTCAAATCTGTCTCTCGCTGGAAAATAATTGCCCGATTTACCCTGTCGAGTCGTTACGCATCTTTATGCCTGCCCAGTCGGAGTTGCATCTGTTTGTATTCCTCATGTTAATTTCACAGTATCTTCCAGCCAAATTGAAAGTTCCTGTAAAGTGAAAATAAATGTCCTGTCATTTTGACTGTCAACTGTCAATCAAATTCCGTTACTAGAAATTCATGTTGCTGCGGAAATAAATCCGTTTGAAACCTCCTTTGGCCAAAAGATTTGTCAACCAATTTTTGTGGTCGACTAATTGCCCCCCCCCCCCCCCCCTGTTCCTAATAACAACATATGATTAAATGTAATTTGAGCAAATTTGTTATTTCAGAAGTGAGTATCAAACTGGTAGACAGTCAGACCAATTTCAACCAGATTTCAGCTTTGAGGTATTTCCACGTCAAAGTAAACTGCCCAGGGCCTTCGGTGCCATAAAAACAGCTCACCTGTTTTCTGGGTTTTCTCAGCAAAGTGAGCCATGATTGGTCTTTTTGAAGTTATTAATTGTTAATGGAAAATAATGACGCTATCACATTAATTATAGACAAAATATGATCTCTTTACTGTTGAAAATGGCTCGATTAGTCAAGTATCCCTTTAACTCATTTGCTCCCAAAACGTATAAATAAGTTTTATTTTAAACATTTTAAGTGTCCCAAAGACGTATTTATACGTTTTTTTAATGTTTTTTTTTTTTTTTTAAATACTAGAGCATACAGAAGGATTTGATGCAGCCTCTCAACTGTAAAGGACGGTTAAGCGGCCAGCAGGCGGCAGTAGAGCAAAATATATCAACCAGGGCCATGTTGAAAAAAAAAAAGCTAATTTACTCACATTTCTAAATAGATTTGTGAACAATGCTGAAACTTAGCTACATTATAATGCTAATTGCTGCAAAATGGAAACCGTTAGAAATATACTTTTTTTTGTAGGTTCCATGTTTTTATAGCAATAGAACACAAAATCAGTGAAAATCCAGTAAAACAGCCGGGAGTGAAGGGGACTGCTTCCGTGAAAATGAGTGAATGACTTAATACATTTCCCCATTGTAGGACTAATGAATGTTATCTTAAGTACAGTTCACTTGTAATAGGTCACAATATACAAAGAACAGTAGGGTAGGACTAGTTTTTAAATTTCTATTTTTATTTTTTACTTCTTTCCACTCACTTTTGAACATATTAACTGTGATTTGTGGTACTGATGTGCTTTCTCTTCTTTGAACTCTTATTTTTGTACTTTCTTTTACAATGTCTTCTGTTGCTTATATGTTCAGTAATGACTAAACAAACTTGGTGGCAAAAGTTTGAGAAACACTGCCAGTATACAGTATAGCTGGCATACGCAAACACAAAATGACAGGAGGTTACGTTCACACCTAGATTTGAGTCGTCAGTTAACCTCACGTTTTTGGATTGTAGATGGGAAATGGACTAACACCTGAGTGGACTCGGAATAAAACAGTTTTTTTCTTGCTGTGAGGCAACTACTGGCACACTAGAAACAGATGCACATGAACCCATATTTAATCAGGATTTACAGAGAACAAGCAAGCATTATTTAACAGACAGCACACGAACAGCAGTCGGGAAAATATGAGACACACGAGCGCGCGCACATACTTACATGCATGGACGCAAAGTACAAACACAAATCCAGCACAATCAATTTAATGGCTGGCATTAGTTAACTGCCAAATGCTGGGCTTTTTATGGCAGGATCACCGAGCCCTTGAAAAGATAAATACGGTGCACAGATCCCAGTAATTACTGCAATCCCCTTACAGCACACACACAGACACCGGCCCGGCTCACGAGCCTCTCTGACCCACTGTGGCCTTGGAGATTAAACATCATTTTGGACAGTGGAGGGCATGCGGGGGGTGCGAGTGGGGGGGGTTATGGTATCAGAGGACTACTTGGGTGACAAAAGGAGGGTGACAGAGGAATACATTTGGATTAATAGTCATAGTCACATAGTCATTATGACAATGACAATGACTATTGTCACTCCTACATAAATGTGTAAAAACACAATGCGCCAAATTGAAGTTAAAGCTGCACTTTGTAACAATTTGCCCAAAAAATATGTTTACAACAGCCTTTTTATTTCACCATTTATGACTGAAACACTTTTTTTTTTTAATGTTAAATGGCACTTCATTTATATAGCGCCACCTTTCGACTACTCACTCACCTACTGATGACGCAGCATCAGGAGCAACTAGGGGTACAGTAGGTTTCTCAGGGATACTTCGACATGGTCACAATGGCTTGGAATCGAACCCACAACCGCATGGTTGGTAGATGTCCACACTGAGCCACGCCGCCCCGCAAAGTACGTTAGCACTTAGCTGTTCATAATGGGAACTTATGCAAGCCTCTGGCCAATAGTTTTCAGACATGATTCGGGTTCGAATTTCCCGCCCTCTGTCTGCAAATATGACGTCTTGTGCGCATAGTGTATGTGAAGAAGGGAAAATGCAGTTTCATTTTTCGGCCACAGGTGACACTAGCGATTTGAAATGAAATTTTCTGCGTAAAGTAGTACTTGATAAGTCAATTGTGTTTTCAGTAGTATATTTACTTTATACTTTAAGTATATAATTAAAGTCATTATAGTATCACAAAACATTCAAAGTACACAAAAAGCCACACAATTATGACCATTCACTTGCACAATGTACAGTGTTGACTTGAGATGCAAAATAAATTTATTCCCCCAAATGGAAAATGCTCTATTAAATGTAAAGGCTTTCCCTTAAAAAAGAAAAGAAGAAGTAATGTTGTGTATTTTAACTCATTCACTCCCAGCCATTTTCACTGAAGCGACCCTCTTCGCTCCCGGCTATTTTACTGGATTTTGACAGATTTTGCAAGGCCCACAGAATATTATGTTCTATTGCTATAAAAACATGGAACCTACCAAAAGAAAGATTAGAGTCGCTTCTTTCATCTGGGAAAAAATATATTTCTATCTGTTTCTGTTTTGCAGCAATTAGCATTAGAACATAGCTAAGTTTCATCATTATTCACATAATCTGCTTTAAATTGTAGGGAAATCGGCTTGTTTTCAACACGGCCCTGGTTGGTCTCTTCTACTCTGCTGACACCTGCTGGCCGTTTTTGTAATAACTACCATTGCTTCAACCGGTTTGTGCCGTTGAGAGGCTGCATCAAAGCCTTCTGTATGCTCTAGCATAAAAAAAAACGTATGAATTTGTCTTTGGGACGCTTGAAACATTTAAAAAAGAACATATTTTTACGTTTTGACGCTGAATGTCACTTTGTATATTGTACTTACATAAAGATTTTTTTTTTTTTGAATGGCCATTGAGTTCTGCTTTCTGGTGTACCCACCTTGGCTACCTGAGGGCAGTATAAGCCAGACGGACGGATACACTTTTCATTGAGACGTCTCAACTCCTCTTTGATCATCTTTACGGCACTAATAGTAGTTGTTCTTTGCAGAGGATAAAGAATAATTGACTTTGAGTACTGACCACTGAAATACAAGTGCTAAACTTTCCTATGAGCAGACGTGAATCATCATCATCATCGTCGTCTTTTCTTTGATCCCGAGATGATTTTTTCCCCTCCTACTCATTAATCTCAGAGTGACAGAAGTGGTCAGAGGAGGCAAATGAGATGCGTAAAGAGTTTCCGGTAGGAGACAGTGCATGCGGAATGGAACAAAGGGAAGACAATCTTGGACAGGGTGCAAGTGGAGGCAGAGGGAGCCATCAGATGTTCGCTCGTCTTGTTGTGGGGGAGAAATTTGAGTCATGGGGAGAGAATGAGAAATGTCAACAGATTGAGTCAGAGCAGAGCTGGGAGAAAGTATCAACAAACGGGCTCATGCCGCACTTCGGGACTGGGCTACTGGCAAAGTGATCGGACGCTGTGTGTGTGTGTGTGTGTGTGTGTACGTGCGTGCGTGTGTGTGTACATGTTGCACGGGGGCGGATGTGGTATTGGCTTAGTCTACTGTCTATAATGAATGGTTAATGTTAGTCGGGGAAAAAACGAATACGGTCACCATCTGCTCCATCTAAGTCTGCGTTCTGTGCATGTGTGAGTGTGTCCGCAATCACACACACACACACACACACACACACATGCATGCCAGCACACACACACACACACACACTTAAAGAGGGATTTGGAAATATGGAATGCAAGGAAAGGGGAGGGAGGAGCAACAGAAGAAGGATAAGCAACAAAGACCCGCACCAAACAGAAGAAATAGACAATGTCAACTTCATTAAAAAAAAATAAAAAAAAAAACTGATCGAGCCACGCAAATTGAAAAAGGAGAAACGGCTGCCGAAGAGACGCAAATGCAGGTGAGCACAAATAGGCCACAAGTGGGAAATTGTGTCAGGTCAGCAACAATCACATCAAGGCAGCGTTTTTATTTCATCCGTTGCCAGTTACAATGGAGCAAATGCTACAAGCGATTTGCTGGAAAATGAGTTTTTCCTTTTTAATGTAGCGCTTAGATGAAAATGACTTTTGGCAACAAAACACACACACACAAAAAACATTGATTTTGTTTTTTTTTTGTTTTTTTGTTTTTTACCATTTGTACAAATTTCACTTGGTAAGGAAGGGGGGTGGGGATAAGTACTTAACACAATTAAAAATAAAAAAAATTGGTTACAAAGAACCTGCACAATTGTCTTTTTTTTTAACTTTATCAGGGACAATGTGTCTTATAAGGTAAAAAAGAAAAAAAAATCTTCTGAATTTGACACACTACAGACACGTCAAACTGAATGATAAAAAAAAAAAAAAAAAGGTTTGCCAAAAGTTTGTCTAATTGACGCTCATTGGAAATGCATTGGCAAAAAGAAAGACATGCTGGATGTGTATGTAGCATGATTGTGCACAAATCAGTGGCGGCTCGTATCGACCTTTTGCACGTGACGTCACCGCCCTCACGGGAACGCCCCCTCATGGGAACGCCCCCTCCGGGACGCTGGACGGCAAAAGAGCCACTTGCCTGTATCGTAACCATCGAATCTCGTACAGCGTAAAGTCTGTTCTTATTATATAATTGGATTAGAACAGCTATAAAATGTGTGATTAATCGTGAGTTAACTAGTGAAGTCATGCGATTAATTATGATTACAAATTGTAATTGCCAGATGCCCCTAATTTTGGATAATCTTTAAAAAAAAAGATTATTAAAAATAAATGATTAAAATTATTATTATTATTATTATTTAAATATTATTAAAAAATTAGGAGCGTCAGGATTTTAATCGGAATTAATCACATCACTTGACTAGTTAACTCACGATTAATCACAAATTTTATATTTGTTCTAAATGTCCAAAAACATTCTAGGTTTTCATACTCTTGTTAACAAAAGTGGGGAAAAAATGTTAAACTAACAGAAATAGTACAAATGAATGAATTAATATCAGGAAAACTGAAATGGTGAGATGTAGTTCGACACTCATCTCCTCAATTCAGTGTTTTGAACGTATTTTCAACAATTGTCTTCACACATACGATACAAAATGCATTTGGAAACAAATCTCTGAATTCACTTCCCAGGAGCTTTAAAATAAAGAACATACTAGCAACAGTGCTACAGTGTACTACTAAATGCACAGTAGCAGTTTTTAAAGCTTTCGGGGGATTACAAGTGTTGAGGACCCTGGAACAGTTTCATCCCGGCTGCGCTCACACATAAACACACACTCTCTCACCCACTCACACAACGCAGAACAAATCCACGCCTGTGAGTTTTGGGGGGCTTTTGTCTTCGAATTAAAAAAAAAAAATTCTTGAGAAAATTGCTCCCGGGCCGGGCTGTCTGCGGAATGGACTGCAGCAGCGATAAAACATTTGTGATACATCTCAGAACAGCGCTTGATAAGTAAATACAGCCTACATTGGTAATCCTCATGTCACTGTGCTGTGTGCGCGCGCACACGCACGCACGCACACACACGCACTGCCAGGTTGTGATTAAATTCTCTGTGGCCTATGATCTGCCTTTAAATCTTTGCAATTTTCATTTTATGCAGCTTTAATATGGATCATAGTTGCTCTCAGAGTGCCCCGTCGTCTAATCTGCTGCAATCTGAGTCGAGCCTGACTGGGCCAACAGCTGATGCCAAGCCAAGCAGTCGCACTCAAACAGTCGGCACACACAAAAGGATGATTTAAAAAATAATAATTTTACACAATCTTCACACAATTTTTTATTATTAGGATATATTACATTTATATATATATATATATATATTAGGGGTGTCAGGCACTAAAATGTTTTGATTGTAATTAATCGCATGACTTCAATAGTTAACTCACCATTAATCGCAAATTTAAATTTTATGTTCTGAATGTACAATCAAATCTACCATATATATATATATATATATATATTTTTTTTTTTTTTTTAAGTTTTCATACTCTTGTTAACAGTGTAAAAAAAGAGTGTGATTTTGATTTGTGCTGAGGTCATTTTTCTGCCACTAGATGGCATAATTGCATTTGTAAGATGTTGATGACAGCTCAGTGCATTTTTCTTTTTTATATTAAGAGCTATCTAATCTTTAACATGAAGTAACTTGTGACATTCTGCACTTTTTTTTTTAATTTTGACATGGACGTGTCTGCTGTGTTGTGATTGGAATTCCACCAGACCCCAGTACAGCCTTTCCTGTCCAAGTAAGGGGTGGTCCTATTATTTGTGCGCAAAAAAAAATGTGTGGCTATAAATTACCCTCAAAATGAATGCACTCATTTTGACACCACTATATATATATATATATTTTTTATTTTTTTTGTATTAGAACAGATATAAAATTTGTGATTAATCGTGAGTTATCTAATGAAGTCATGGGATTAATTACAATTTCAAATTGTAATTGCCTGATGCCCCTAATTTTTAATAATCTTTTTTTTTTTTAAAGATTATAAAAATTTAAATTATTTTATTTTTAATTTTTTAAAGAAAAAATTAGGGGCATCAGGATTTTAATCGGAATTAATCGCATGACTTCACTAGTTAACTCACGATTAATCGCAAATTTTATATCTGTTCCAAATATAGAAAAAAAATTATAGGTTTTCATACTATATATATATATATAGTCTTTCTGACATTGCAGTTGTTGCTTTGAATAATTTTTTTTGCTGGATATCCTAATGTGACCCTGTTTTTCAGCAAGAGGATTAAGCAATTAAGGGCACACAGTTAAAAATGCATAATAACATTGTAGCGCTTACAACCAGGAAATATCAGCTCTTCGTGAATTGGAACGTTTACAGCAAAAGGCAGACAGTTGACGTCTTATTCCGCTCAAGTGTCACACTCGCACAGCAGTGAGTGTGCGACTGGCGCGTTGGAGGAGGTCCAGCGGGCCCCCCTGCCGCCTCTTCTGTAAATAATACCGCCCTTGATGCAGGGAAAACCCACAAACTGAGCAAAGCTAATGCTTGCTTTAAGCCGCCTCCCACCTCGCGCACACACAATGCAAATTGCTGTGGATCTGCCCATCTGCATGGGGTGATTATGTTTGCAAGTGTGGGGGGGGGGGGGGGGTTGCTGATTCCTGATACTAATATTACGGAGGAGCAGAGAGTGAGAACGCAAGGAGGAGAGTGAACGTGAGAGGGGAAAAGGGGTCACCCCACCACCTCTGCCTGCTTAATCCCCAGATTGAGACAGAAGGCTAGACCAGTCCCGTATCGCAAATGCTGCACATATTTGGACATACGTAGTGCTTGCGCTCTGCTGGGACCCCTCCCTCACCCATATGCTTGCCTACGTCATGCACGCCAAAAGAATAAAACATTCAAATACACTAATTGTCAAAGGAATGACTTGATTCTATCATTTGGGTGTTGATGATCATGATATTTGCGCTTCCATAATCTGTCTATTATTCGTCGATATGTTCTACACATGAATCCGTTTTTTGCACGTTCAAGGTTTCCTCTGATGCTTCCTGCCAAGGCATAAAACATTCATTGGCATCTTTGTTCTCCGCTCACCACCTGCAACCTCAGTTCGAGCAGTTTTACTAACCACTTTGTGCCCAAAGTCCGCGATGCTTTTTGATTCTGCAACAAATCGGGATTTTCGATTTTTTTTTTTTTCAGATCAATACCAGTGCGAGTGCTCACTGATACAGATTACCAGTACCAATAGCCATAGTATTTTTGATAGGTAAAATTTCCACCCCCAAAAATGACAGATAATTTTTTTTTAAAGACCCTAATATACCGATACAGCATTTTTCCTTCAAATTGTATAAAATTAACGGCAATTTTCTATTATTCTAATTGCTCATTTCGAGTTCCTGATTGGTCACAAGAGCGTAGGCATGTAAACGATATCCAAATCACAATATGAACCTCGCGAAACAATAATTATCATGATATTGTGGGGAGGTTGGTGGCATAAAAGAAGTTCACGATACTGTGTAAAAACCCACCATATTGTAAAAAAGAAAAAAAAAAGAAAAGCGGGCCAAAACAAATGATTTTTTGACGGAGATGTTGACAAATATTTGCTGGTGTGACCAATTTATGGGAGCGATAACCGCCGCAGTGGCCAAAACATGCCTTCTTAAAATTCAACGGCACTAATGAATTTGCCACCAGAGGGTGCTAAAACTGCACAAATTGAATGCAACGTTGCCTTTTTAACTTTTTAATATCGCGACACTACGACGATGATGTTGTGGCAGTTTTAATGACGCAATTTTGCAATATATTAGCAATGTATATTATCGCTGCATCCCTGAGATGATGATGGTTGATACACCAAAAATAAAGTACGAAAAAAAAAAAAAGCCTGGGGTCGGTAATTTCCTGGATAATAAGACCTTGTTAATTCCAATATCGTTGAATTTATTGTTGAGTTTATTCATCATGTGATGAATAATATATTGTAATGCCATTTGTAAATATGAAACTACATCACATAGCGTAGTTTGTATTCGAATTTGCTTTTCGAATCTGTTCCCTTTTGCCTTCCCTGAAATAAAGGGAAAATAAAATGTCTTCATAGACACAATTGTTCTAATGTACATAGAGTGGATATAAAAAGTCTACACACCCCTGTTTAAATGTCATTGTTTTTGTGATATCCAAAAATGAGACCTAGATTATTTGTTTCAAAATTTCTTCTCACGTGAGTGCGGCTAACTGAAGTAAATATTTTTTTAATTTTTTTTTTTTTCCTAGAGAGCTCAGTATTGTTCATTTGGTCATTTTACCAATTTGACATGTCATCATCATTGCTCTCTCTCTTTTTTTTTTTTTTGTATGTGGGTGAATATTTGTATGTGCATGTGTGTGTGTGTGTGCGTGCGTGCGAGTGTGTATTCATTAGTTCGCCTAAAACCTATTAAAAAATCCCATACCGTTCACGTAAACCGAACACTTCAGAACCCAGCCAGAGCCGTGAGGCCGTTAGGAGACCCGAGGAAGGATCAAAGAAAGGAAAGTGAAATCCAGCACCGAAATTTATTATTTTTTTAAGTCATGAGGGGGGCAAATACATTTGAACAAGGGTGTGTATACTTTTTAAATGCACTGTATACAGTACTTTCCTCAAGAGCTTCTCTGTGCAAGTGTGTCTCTTTATCAAGCTAATGATACCTGCCAGGCTAATTGGAAGCCTGGCGCACTGCTTGTGGGTTGCCGGCAGTCTACTTTGGAACGCAAACAAAGACGGACATCAAGCACTGTGTGTGCGTGTATGTGTGTGTAGGTGGACAAGCGCAGGTTCACCTCGCCGAACATGATCAAATCCCACAATAACCTCCCTCGTCCCTCCTCCCCTCATGAAATCCTCTTAAAGCAGACTATATTACATATCTGCCAAACAAAGACAAGTCATTCAGAACAATCAAGCGAGTCGGGCCAACCAGCTTGTCTCATCCCATTGTCGTGATTAAAATGAAAATGGAGCAGGGACATTAGCAGAAATCCCATGTTCACCTTATAAGGAAGATCAGAAGTCCGTGTGTGTGCGTGCGGGTGTGACCCGCATAATTCCCCGGCTTGGATCACAAAACAAGGTTTTGGTTGTTTGCAATATTAATCAAAGAAAGATTATGATTGATGGAATTAGTCCTATTTCAATTTTTCATTTGTGTAAAGGTAATCCTGTACATTTGTTTATCGTCAAGCTTTTTTTTTGGAGGGGGGAGGGGGGGGTGGACGGCCACTGCTAGAGGGAAACAAGTTTTTAATCAGAGCACGGATGCACCTGTGCAAGAAACTATGAATATAAAATAAATATAACGTCATTTGACAATTATTATGATCACTTTTTCTGTATCTGGTGACAATTTTTAGCTTAGTGGTGTTTAGTTCGTACCGGGGCAATCATCCTTCCCCATTGAAATGAATGGAAAATGAATTGAATGACATGGAAAGCCCATTATTAATATCTCTCTTCCTTTGCCCCAAAATAATAATAATAATAATTATGTTTGTGGTCAAGGAAAACTCTATAATAACATCGATGCAAACAGTTTGTGCATCATGATTTTAGCGCTGCAATCCAATTCATTGCACTACTCCTTCTGGTGTGCCCGTCTTGGCCACCAGGAGGCAGTATAACACTCCAGTTTTTGTTTTGTTTTGTTTTTGTTTTTGTTTTTGTTTTTGAGAGCTCAGTATTGTTCATTCGGTAATTTTACCGATTTGACATGTCATCATCATTGCTCTCTTTTTTTTAATATATTTTTTATTTTTTAATTTTTTATGTGGGTGAGTATGTGTATGTGTGTGTGTGCGTGCGTGTGAGTGTGTGTGTATTCATTAGTCCACCTAAAAACTATTAAAAAATCCCAAACCGTCCACCTAAACCGAACACATTCCAGCCAGAGTCGTGAGGCCGTCAGGAGACCCGAGGAAGGACCAAAGAAAAGAAAGAAACACTCCAGTTGTAGTGAAGACCCCCTCCCCCAATACAGTGCTTCTCAATTATTTTTTGTTACCCCCCTCCAGGAGGAAAAAAAAGTATTCCCCCCCCCCCCCAACTCTCCGTCATGACAATTAACTCTTTGACTGCCACACGTTTTCAGAAAAGGGATGCCGTGGGTGCCAGCCGATTTAAGCATTTTGACTGAAGTTTGTTTCTACCTTATTCCGTTTTTGAGTAATCAACAATAGAAAATGGTTAGTTTCACCTCTGTTTTGAAACAAACATCTTTTAACGTCTTTGGCCCTCCTCCATAGGATTTAACTAAACGTTATTTAACGTTTTTGGCAGTCAAAGAGTTAATAGCGCCATTATGTCTGCTAAATTGCTGGGAAAACATCTCTGCAGAGGAGCTATAACTTTTTGCGCATTTTGGCAATGAGTGCGCCACTGCCACCTACGGCAGTGGATGTGCAATTACACTTTATTGTAAATGCAAAAAAAAAAAAAACATGTTCACTGGGGTCATATGCGCCCCCCTCCCCATATTTGAGGAGTGCTGTTTTAATAGGACTTAACTGTACAGTCAGTGCGTGTGCATCATACAGTAAGAGTCATGCTTCACATTATTGTTGCTCCAGTTCACTTCCTGGGATAATCCTTAACACAACAGAGAGAACGGCAGGTGACTTGTACCAACAGAGATACAGTATGGAACTCCATTGACACACACACACATGCACACACTCGCACCCCCATTCATAAATACAGTAATATCGGAACTTGCGTGTCATCATTCTCATGGCTTTTCAAAATCATCTCCGCCATTTTGTGCTTTGCCTAATTACCAAAGACTTGCACACAATCCCAGCCCGAGCTGTAACGAGCCGATAGATCGGCAGCTGTCAGCTCGTGTCCGTCAGGCGACCTGGGGGACACCCGGAGAAGATGCTAGAAGGTTAGCGGGGCGTCCGTATTGCATGGCAGCGATAACCTTTACGTCGTGAAATAATGATGAGATGATGATTTTTTTTTTTTTTTCACGTCACTCTTTAAGCACAACAAAACAGCAGGACACAAACAAGGATTGTTTTTCTGTTGTTGTTGGGCTGAAAACAACTAGAGAACAATGAGCATCCCCGCGGATCATATTCTATGTTATGATCCTCTTATTTGCATTCTATGGACAGGGAATAACAAGGTAGCGGAGCGGCGGCTTATCTCAAGCTCCGCTATTAACCAATGTGGTGTTAGCATTAGCCGTCTGTTGCTAACACAATACTCAAAGGTGACAAATTATTATTTATTTATTTTTATTTAAAAAAAAAAAAATCTTATTGCTGTTATATCACAGCTGGAATATTTTCTCTTTGCAGTGTAGCATCTGTGACTGCACATTTCAATCATAAAAATGTTCTTATAGCACAGTGTCCTCAAGATACATCCAGATAAAAAAAAAAAAAATCAATTTCCATATTAGAATGAAAATGTTGAAATATTTGAAAGGAATTATCTCTTGGGCAAAACAGAATAAAAGCCCTCTTACTGGTGCTAATCCTTCAAAGGCTGATATTACCTGATAGGATGTTGTACTTGGTGAATGCTATCAACAAGACATGACCAAAATAATGGAAACGAGTCCCTGTTGTCCAGATTAGAGCGCGCATGTTTCCATCCCAATTTATCGCGTCTCCCAAAATGTAACCTCCTTTCTTTGTACTTCATCCTCGCCTCGTAGCTTTGTTTGTCCATCCTCGTCAATCACGAGCTGCGGGGAAGTGTTGCTGTGGGAAACGGGATTGGCTGCGCACATTATATTATTACAAAAATGTGTCCTGCTGCCTGAAAAGCTGTTATTATTTTTTTACAGGAAAACACGGGCTTTGCATGCTCATTTATTTGCCCGTTTGCGACTGGCGGGTGATCATTCCAGGGTCGATCACATCTCTAACGATAAACCAGCTTTGATAAGCGGTATTGGAAATCAATAAAAGGATTTGAACATTTTGACAGCAAATGTGTTGCTTAGTTTAAGCGCCAACACAACTTGGCAATCAAAAAATAAAATAAATTAGGGGTGGGAATCTTTGAATGTCTCACGATTCTATTCCGATTTTTGGGCCTGCGATTCGATTCAGAATCGATTTTCGTTTGGGAACGATTTTTGGTTCAAAATGATTTGATTGACACTGATTTTTGCTTCAATCTATAGATGTGCAAGGAATTGTAATGATCTACTCCAGTCGGACTCGCTAATGCTAATTAGCGCGCTACTCGCGGCACTTTTATCACTCAAAAGAACGGCTCCACGCTGTAAAAAAAAAAACAACTTTTATTGGAATAACTTGATCGTGACTTTTTCCTTCTACTCTCTCATGTGGCTACAACTTAACAGTGTATTAGACCGCGTGGAACCACACTGCCCTTCAGTGGCCAAACCGGGTACAACATGAACAGCGCTCCAAATAAAGGCACACACAGACAAAGACAAGACTATAAAATAATTTAAATTAAATCGATTTTGAGACATCTAAAATCGATTCTGAATCGTACTCAATGAAAATGGCGATTCTTAGTAGAATCGATTTTTTTTTGGCACACCCCTAATAAAAATGCTCTGACACCACGTGACCAACCTGAAATATACTTTTCGCCAGAAAGGTCTCCCACGTAGTACTGAAATTCCAACTCACTCTCAGACTTTAGACAGCAACAGGACTGCATTGATAGCTGATGTTTGTGTATTGATTCTGGTCGGAACGACTGGACAAAAGGGAAAACAACACTTCTTTGTGACCGAGCCGCTTTAGCATAAGAAGTCAAAATAAAAGGATGAAAAATGTCGTAGCGCTTGGCGTGAGGTAATTGGTCCTCGAGAGAGGAAAATCCCTTGGACACTTAAAGCCCCTCAAGTCCGGCTGGGCTCTGCTCTCTCCATATTGAACAGCAGAGTCGGAGAGGCTAAGAAGATTATCACAATGGGATGAAGGGGGCCGTAAGCCGTCTTCTTGTTGTGGGTGGGTGGATTCCTGCTGCAAAGTGAAAGTTGCTACAATGCTCTCAAGCCCTTAAACTGCTTGACCTTTAAAGCTCTGTCGGTCAACTCTGGCAGAGAAACGAGAAGGAAAATGGAAACTAATAATTGCAAAACAAATATTGCACGGCTCAGGCAGTGCGCTCGCTCCATCGACGAGTGCAGCACGCGGTGGCGTCGGCGCTCGATGGAGGACGCGAGGGCGCTCGCCGCCCAGCCGCTAATAAAGGAGAAAGTGAAAAATAGAATGTTACAATCATGTTACTAATTTAAAAAAATTGTAGTCAAGTGGAATGAATAGTATACAGTTTACAAGTCAAATTCATTTGTTTATCTCTGGCATCTGATGATGCAACATCTGATTTAGGGCACGCACACGCAACTGATAGACTTTTCGGTAAAAGTTTGACATGCCACATGAAGGTCGCCGACCATGCAATAAAATGTAAATCAATAAAAAGTTTTACAATTAAGATCCATCCATCCGTCCGTCTATCTGTTCATACATCCGTTCATTCAAACATCCATCCATCTGTCATCCATCCATCCATCTATGTGTTCACCCAAACATCCATCCTTCTGTCTGTCTGTCTGTCCAACCATCCATACATCTATCCATCCATTCACCCAAACATCCAACCATCCATCCGTTCACCCAAACAACCATCCATACATCCGTCTGTCCATCCATCCGTTCACCCAAACATCCATCTATCTGTCTGTCTGTCCATCCATCCATCTGTTCGCCAAAACATTGATTCTTCTATCCTTCCATCCATCCATCCATCATACATCCGTTCGCCTAAACATCCATCTGTTCATCCAAACATCCATCCATCTGTCTAACATCCATACATACATCCGTCTGTCCATCCATCTGTTCACCAAAACATTGATTCTTCTATCCTTCCATCCACCCACCATACATCCATTCGCCGAAACATCCATCTGTCCATTCATTCATCCAAACATCCATCTATCTGTCTGTCTGTCCAACATTCATACATACATCCGTCTGTCCCCACATCCATTCACCCAAACATCCATTCGTCCACGCATACGTCCGTCTGTCCATCCATCCGTTCACCCAAACATCCATCTATCTGTCTGTCTGTCTGTCTGTCCATCCAACCATCCATCTGTTCGCCAAAACATCTATCCATCCATACATCCATCCGTCTGTCCATCCATCCATCTGTTCGCCAAAACATTGATTCTTCTATCCTTCCATCCATCCATCATACATCCGTTCATCTAAACATCCATCTGTCCATCCATTCATCCAAACATCCATCCATCTGGCTGTCTGTCCAACATCCATACATCCATCCGTCTGTCCCCACATCCATTCACCCAAACATCCATTCGTCCATGCATACGTCCGTCTGTCTATCCATCCGTTCACCCAAACATCCATCCATCTGTCTGTCTGTCCATCCAACCATCCATCTGTTCGCCAAAACATCTATCCATCCATACATCCATCCGTCTGTCCATCCATCCATCTGTTCGCCAAAACATTGATTCTTCTATCCTTCCATCCATCCATCATACATCTGTTCATCTAAACATCCATCTCTCCATCCATTCATCCAAACATCCATCCGTCTGGCTGTCTGTCCAACATCCATACATCCATCCGTCTGTCCCCACATCCATTCACCCAAACATCCATTCGTCCATGCATACGTCCGTCTGTCTGTCCATCCGTTCACCCAAACATCCATCTATCTGTTTGTCTGTCCATCCATCCAGCCATCTGTTCACCAAAACATTGATTCTTCTATCCTTCCATCCATCCATCCATCCATCATACATCCATTCATCCAAACATCCATCCGTCTGTCTGTCTGTCCAACATCCATACATCCATCCGTCTGTCCCCACATCCATTCACCCAAACATCCATTCGTCCACGCATACGTCCGTCTGTCCATCCATCCGTTCACCCAAACATCCATCCATCTGTCTGTCTGTCCATCCAACCATCCATCTGTTCGCCAAAACATCTATCCATCCATACATTCATCCGTCTGTCCATCCATACATCTGTTCGCCAAAACATTGATTCTTCCATCCATCCATCATACATCCGTTCATCTAAACATCCATCTGTCCATCCATTCATCCAAACATCCATCCGTCTGTCTGTCTGTCCAACATTCATACATCCATCCGTCTGTCCCCACATCCATTCACCCAAACATCCATTCGTCCATGCATACGTCCGTCTGTCTGTCCATCCGTTCACCCAAACATCCATCTATCTGTCTGTCTGTCCATCCATCCAGCCATCTGTTCACCAAAACATTGATTCTTCTATCCTTCCATCCATCCATCCATCCATCCATCATACATCCATTCATCTAAACATCCATCTGTCCATCCATTCATCCAAACATCCATCCGTCTGTCTGTCTGTCCAACATTCATACATCCATCCGTCTGTCCCCACATCCATTCACCCAAACATCCATTCGTCCACGCATACGTCCGTCTGTCCATCCATCCGTTCACCCAAACATCCATCTATCTGTCTGTCTGTCCGTCCATCCATCCATTTGCCCAAACATCTATCCATCCATCCATCCGTCGCCCATCCATCTGTCCATCCATTCACCCAAACATCCATCTGTCATCCATCCATCTGTCCGTCTGTCATCCATCCGTTCACCCAAACATGCATCCATCCATTCATCATCCATCCATCTGCCCAAACATCCATCCCTCCATCCATCTGTCCATCTATCCATCCGTCTGTCCATCCATCCATCCATCCATCCACTGTATAATAACTTAATGCACCTCTTTGGTGATAATTCCACCAGTCCCCATTAGCAGCATCCTCATTGAAACTCTGCCCTATTTCCCGAGTACGTCTGCGTGAGAGTGAATGGGTAAAATGACAGGAAGAGTTATTTGGGCCGTAATGAAGCCGCTTAATTAAATCAGTGTCCTTGAAAGTTCTTCATCCATTTTCGCTTCTGCGCTGAGTTTGCTCGCGAGCCGCCATCGCGGGCTGTCAGCTTATCCACATGCGCGGCACAATATTAATTAAACGCAACGTTCTTCTTCAAGTACTTAAGTGAAGCGCTCTCATTGATAATGAGCAGGTTTAAAGGAGTCACATCCCGGCAAAATGACTTTTTAAACTGGCCTTATTAAGCAGAAAATGAGGCCCAAATCAGCCAACAAGCTCCTCATTAGAAGCCACTGATCCTTGGCCACGCGCATGTTCCGACACTTTTAATTAGACGAGTCGGCCACGGGAACTGCCATTAATCTTGTCTTTTCATTCAGATGTGGGGAAGGAGTTGCGGATGGGCGGGGGCGGGGGCGGGGTGGGGTGGGGAGTCGGGACACCACAGCATGTTGCTGCCTGGTGTTGCAGCTCGGGCCCAATGGAACTGGGTAAGAATTAAACAGTGGAGTGACACACTTTCAGTTCGTTCAAGTCATAAAAATATATGTCGCCTTACTTTTACATAATTACTCAAGTGTGTCATGAGAGACGCGCAAAAATGAGGATGAACATTTGGCGCTGGCGTGTTTAGAAGCGTCCCTGCCTGTCACGCTGTCTCCACACGGAGGATTATGGATGGCCAATTACATCGCTTTTGTCATTAATTAATGAGGATAACGAGCTCCCCCTGCTCTCCACAAAATCAGGGTGCTCCTCAGCTGGTGCAGAACAGGAAGACGGGTGCCGCTCCCTGTTTGTGTGTGCATGCGTGTGCGGCGGGCGGGTGGGGGGGGGGGGGGGGGTTAGCAAACGCGACACAGAGCTGCCTATGAGAGTGAAGGGGGTTCCAGTGTGTACAAATGGCTGAGCACAAAGATGAGACTTCACCTCGGGGCTTTACATGTACGCCCTGTCCAGCGAGGTGTGCGCGCGCATGCGTGCGTCTGCATGTGTGTGTTTGTTCACCACCAGTTCAGGATCTGTGAGGCCATTACAGAGATTAGGCCTCACTGCGGTAACGGATGCCCCCGTTTGTCAGCTCCTATCCTCTGTCAAAACTGCAAGCTAAATGGAGAAGAATGATAAGCGTGGCAACAGAATAGTGTGCGTGCGTGCGTGTGTGTGTGTGTGTGTGTGTGTGTGGTGGGGGGGTCACGTTCAACAAAGTGGTGAGGAAAAACCTTCAGTGAAGACGTAATGACAGCTCTCAACCGATCACAAAGAGCATCTAAAATGGATATAAAAGCTCCTCGCACCCTTTTTTTTGAATGCTAACTGTTTCTAGAAGATTTTTTTCCCCCTTTCTAGCAGAAACACCGACTGCTATTTGGATTTGAATTCCCTCCACGTTGCCTAAGTCCCCAGTTCCTGCTGAAGAAAAACAGCCTCAAAGCATGATATTGCTACCAGCCAAGTTTGCAAAAAAAAAATAAAGAAAGAAAGAAAGAAAGAAAGAAAAAAATAAAGAAAGAAATCTGCCAAATGTGGTTAGAAAAATGTGTTACGGTCCATTAAAACCAAAGTTCAACTTTTTGGCCTTAATTCCAAAAAGTACACAACACACAATGTAAAACCTAAATATAAAGAAATAAATGAATGTAACTTCCACTTGTAAAAGAGTTTGAATCACTAAAAACAAACTCAAAATTGACTTTTTGTAGTCAGCGTCTCACACTCTAAAAACAGTTGCGTCAAAAATAACCCAAAAGTTGGGTCAGCCCACTTTTGACCCATAATTCAATTTAGCCAAAAAGTTAGGGCAAATGAATAATCCACACTTTTGGGGCAAATGAGCAAACCACCCACATAATTGGGTTGCTTTGTGGGTTATTAATTTAGTTAAACTCAACTATTTGTGTTAAATGAACCCAAAAAGTTGGATCACAACATGATTAACCCACAAAACAACCCCAATTGCTTTTTGTATTATTCAACTGGCAGGAAAACAAGCTCGTCTACACCTGTTGAGTAGAAGCACCTGCGGCTAAAGCTAAACTGTTTTCACTTTCTGGATTCTCCAACCATGCCAAAAAAAAGCAGTGGCTTTCCTCCTCGCTCTAAAAGTGTGGTGCTGTGCTGCTGGGTTTCACCTTGTTTGTTTATGTCTGCTTGCTTATTTTCAGCGGGTTGTGCCAAACCTTGCATTCTTCAAGTACTTCCTGTTCTCAAAACACCAAGATTATTTGGGAAAAGAGCATGAGCAGAACACCAACAAATGATCCATTCAAACCAGGTGCTCCCATCGCCTTTATATGACCAAATATTTGGGCTATAAAAGTAACCCAGGGTTCTTATTCAGGTTTTTAAAAACACTATTGTCCTCTATTAATCACTCTTAGGCATGTATTTAGGTCCTGTATTTGTTACATTGAGGTTTCTCTGCATCCAGCCCGCTCAAGGTTTTTAGTCAAGGATTCTCCGTCAAGTATTTCTTCAAGGCCATTTGAATCCAGCTATGCTGTCTGTAGTTACTTTGTATTTTTGTCAATATCAACTCTCTGTTTTTCAACTTCTTTGTCTTGTCTGCTTTTGTGTTCAAAGTTCCGTACCTCATGTGCACGCAAGGTGTTAGAAGTTGGAGCTGTTAATCAGGTTTTCAGTTCCAAATAGCAGTCACTACAAAAACTTCATAGTTCTACCAGACAGACAAAAATGCCAGGAAAACCCTACTAGAACAGCTGAGAGCTATTTTGGGTAAATCAGGGGCACTTTAGATGAAGGCAGGTATGTGCTAACTGTCACGTAAGTGGAACCTATAGCAGACGGGACACAGAAGTTGAAAAACAAGAGTCTTTGCATACAAAAGTACAAAGTAACAACAGAGAGCAAAGCTGGATTCTGATGACCTTCTTACTGTCATACTGTCACGTAAGTGGAACCTATAGCAGACGGGACACGGAAGTTGAAAAATAAGAGTCTTTGCATACAAAAGTACAAAGTAACAACAGAGAGCAGAGCTGGATTCTGATGGCCTTTTTACTGTCATACTGTCACGTAAGTGGAACCTATAGTAGACGGGTCACGGAAGTTGAAAAATAAGAGTCTTTGCATACAAAAGTACAAAGTAACTTAGAGCAGAGCTGGATTCTGATGGCCTTGTCACTGTCATACTGTCACGTAAGTGGAACCTATAGCAGACGGGATACGGAAGTTGAAAAATAAGATTCTTTGCATGCAAAAGTACAAAGTAACTTAGAGCAGAGCTGGATTCTGATGGCCTTCTTACTGTCATACTGTCACGTAAGTGGAACCTATAGTAGACGGGACACGGAAGTTGAAAAATAAGAGTCTTTGCATACAAAAGTACAAAGTAACTTAGAGCAGAGCTGGATTCTGATGGCCTTGTCACTGTCATACTGTCACGTAAGTGGAACCTATAGCAGACGGGATACGGAAGTTGAAAAATAAGAGTCTTTGCATGCAAAAGTACAAAGTAACTTAGAGCAGAGCTGGATTCTGATGGCCTTGTCACTGTCATACTGTCACGTAAGTGGAACCTATAGCAGACGGGACACGGAAGTTGAAAAACAAGAGTCTTTGCATACAAAAGTACAAAGTAACAACAGAGAGCAGAGCTGGATTCTGATGGCCTTCTTACTGTCATACTGTCACGTAAGTGGAACCTACAGTAGACGGGACACGGAAGTTGAAAAACAAGAGTCTTTGCATACAAAAGTACAAAGTAACAACAGAGAGCAGAGCTGGATTCTGATGACCTTCTTACTGTCATACTGTCACGTAAGTGGAACCTATAGTAGACGGGACACGGAGGTTGAAAAATAAGAGTCTTTGC
Organism: Vanacampus margaritifer; assembly: GCF_051991255.1. Taxonomy (NCBI): domain Eukaryota; kingdom Metazoa; phylum Chordata; class Actinopteri; order Syngnathiformes; family Syngnathidae; genus Vanacampus; species Vanacampus margaritifer. The sequence goes on along the minus strand of NC_135432.1, from coordinate 7,622,545 downwards.
ATACAAAAGTACAAAGTAACTTAGAGCAGAGCTGGATTCTGATGGCCTTGTCACTGTCATACTGTCACGTAAGTGGAACCTATAGCAGACGGGACACGGAAGTTGAAAAAGAAGAGTCTTTGCATACAAAGGTACAAAATAACAACAGAGAGCAAAGCTGGATTCTGATGGCCTTGTCACTGTCATACTGTCACGTAAGTGGAACCTATAGCAGACGGGATACGGAAGTTGAAAAATAAGAGTCTTTGCATGCAAAAGTACAAAGTAACTTAGAGCAGAGCTGGATTCTGATGGCCTTCTTACTGTCATACTGTCACGTAAGTGGAACCTATAGCAGACGGGACACGGAAGTTGAAAAACAAGAGTCTTTGCATACAAAAGTACAAAGTAACAACAGAGAGCAAAGCTGGATTCTGATGGCCTTCTTACTGTCATACTGTCACGTAAGTGGAACCTATAGTAGACGGGACACGGAAGTTGAAAAACAAGAGTCTTTGCATACAAAAGTACAAAGTAACAACAGAGAGCAGAGCTGGATTCTGATGGCCTTGTTACTGTTATACTGTCACGTAAGTGGAACCTATAGCAGACGGGACACAGAAGTTGAAAAATAAGAGTCTTTGCATACAAAAGTACAAAGTAACAACAGAGAGCAAAGCTGGATTCTGATGGCCTTCTTACTGTCATACTGTCACGTAAGTGGAACCTATAGTAGACGGGACACGGAAGTTGAAAAACAAGAGTCTTTGCATACAAAAGTACAAAGTAACAACAGAGAGCAGAGCTGGATTCTGATGGCCTTGTCACTGTTATACTGTCACGTAAGTGGAACCTATAGTAGACGGGACACGGAAGTTGAAAAACAAGAGTCTTTGCATACAAAAGTACAAAGTAACAACAGAGAGCAGAGCTGGATTCTGATGGCCTTGTTACTGTTATACTGTCACGTAAGTGGAACTTATAGCAGACGGGACACGGAAGTTGAAAAACAAGAGTCTTTGCATACAAAAGTACAAAGTAACAACAGAGAGCAGAGCTGGATTCTGATGGCCTTGTCACTGTTATACTGTCACGTAAGTGGAACCTATAGCAGACGGGACACGGAAGTTGAAAAACAAGAGTCTTTGCATACAAAAGTACAAAGTAACTTAGAGCAGAGCTGGATTCTGATGGCCTTGTCACTGTCATACTGTCACATAAGTGGAACCTATAGCAGACGGGACACGGAAGTTGAAAAACAAGAGACTTTGCGTACAAAAGTACAAAGTAACAACAGAGAGCAAAGCTGGATTCTGACGGCCTTGAAGGAAACACTTGACGGAGAAATGTTGACTAACAACCTTGAGCCTTGACGTACTGAAAAATGTGTCACTTAGTAACTCCAGTTCAATTCTATACGGCAGAATAAAGGCCTATATGAAAAAATAAGCGTGACACTGACCCTCATTTAACATAAATTTTAGTATGTAGTAAACCTTTTTCAAATGAGTTGCACAGGTTCTAGGTCGCAATGATAGTGAAAAGATTTGAAATGATTGATCAAATTTTTTTTCTACATCAGAACATAACGGCGCTTAAACAGGGGTGTGTAGACTTTTTATATCCACTTCACATGTAGGATGCGACACTCGGCAACGGCATTATCAGCCACTAGTCCAACTCACCTCTCTCCCACTCAGCCTAATTTAGTCCCGTCCACAAGCACCCTGTCTGGGCCGACCACGCTTGGTGTCAGGTGCCTTGTGGCGCTCAGAAAAACGCTTTGCCCGGCTGCCGTGTTTACGGGCTCCGTGGCCAAATGAACACACGCACACATACAAGCAGACACCCCCCGCTTAGACGAACCAATGAAAGGGCCCCGACCTGTTTCAGTGCACTCGCAGCAACGTCGCCCCACATCACATGGCTCCTCGGAACCGACTGACTCACCCGCTCATCTCTTCCGACAAGGCGGGGCTGGGGGGTGTGGGGGGTTGGAAGGGGCGTGACGTCACGAAGGAAAAGTTACCCGGTCCGAATATGATGTTCTCTCTCACCTCGACCTGAGTGCCCCCCCTCTTAAAAAAAAAAAAAAAAACACATAATGAAGCCACAACTATAGTTCCTCATTTGAATAAAAATAAAGCATTTTTTTCAAACCCCCCCTTTGGTCCTCCACGCTAAGCATAATAAGAGCTGAAGCATGCTTATTTTCCTCGCAGGCCCGCAGTTGTTGTTGGTACAGTGTGTGTGTGTGTGTGTGTGACATGGAGTGCTACAACGCGCATCAGACACATAAGCTCGCACATGAAGAGAACTTAATTAGAGAAAACAGCGCTGTCAGAAGCATTAGGCCGAGGCAGGCACTTAAGGGCATATGCTTTTGGTAGTAAAGCTCGGACTTGGGAGGAAAGCACACAAACGTACCTCAAAGCTGGGAGCCATGCTAATGAAATCACTCTCTTCCCATCCCACTGGGAGCAAACGCAAATGTTTACAGACACGGCACAGTCTGCGCGGATACTCGTGCGCCGCGCCGGGCTGTCGGCAGAAGGCGAGAAACGCCGACCCGCCTGCTGGTCTGCGGCCCAAAAGACTCCGGCAGACAAGAAGTGTCTTCTTCGTGTGTAAGATTTTTTTGTACTCGGACCAAGATGACTTCCATTCTGTTCTAGTCTTCACTTAATGGGCACTAATTCCGAGCATGAATGTTGTAGAAAACAGGGATGCAGTTTTCATTTGGATTATTTAGTACTGTACTATTTTAGTGTATTACTAAAAAATAAAAAAGTTGGGTGAACTCAAAATTGCAAGGCAACAATGTTTAATACAGTTTCAAGTTGGGCAATTCTACGGAAGAGGATTAGGGCCAATCAAGAAGGGAAAAGGGTTGGCAGGATTCTGACTTTATTCTCAGAATTCTGACTTTAAAGTGAGAATTCTGAGATTAAAGTCAGAATTACAACTTTAATCTCACAATTCTGACTTTAAAGTGAGAATTCTGACTTTGTGACATAGCGCTAAGAATTGTGGGGGGAAGTCAGAATTCTTAGAATAAAGTCAGAATTCTAAGATTAAAGTCAGGATTCTCACTTTAAAGCCAGAATTCTGAGAATGAAGTCAGAATTCTCACTTTATTCTCAGAATTCTGACTTTAATCTCAAAATTCTGAATTTAATCTTTGAATTCTGACTTTAAAGTCAAAATTCTGACTTTATTCTCAGAATTCTGACTTTAATCTCAAAATTCTGACTTTAAAGTGAGAATTCTGACTTTGTGACGTAGCGCTAAGAATTGTGTGTGTGTGTGTGTGGGGAGGGGGGGGGCAGAAAGTCAGAATTCTGAGAATAAAGTCAGAATTCTAAAATTAAAGTCAAAATTCTCACTTTAAAGCCAGAATTCTGAGAATGAAGTCAGAATTCTCACTTTATTCTCAGAATTCTGACTTTAATCTCAAAATTCAGAATTTAATATTTGAATTCTGACTTTAAAGTCAAAATTCTGACTTTAAAGTCAAAATTCTGACTTTGTGACGTAGCGCTAAGAATTGTGTGTGTGTGTGGGGGGGGGAGTTCAGAAAGTCAGAATTCTGAGAATAAAGTCAGAATTCTAAGATTAAAGTCAAAATTCTCACTTTAAAGCCAGAATTCTGAGAATGAAGTCAGAATTCTCACTTTATTCTCAGAATTCTGACTTTAATCTCAAAATTCTGAATTTAAAATTTGAATTCTGACTTTAAAGTCAAAATTCAGACTTTTTGACGTAGCGCTAAGAATTGTATGTGTGTGTGTAGGGGGGGGGGGGGCAGAAAGTCAGAATTCTGAGAATAAAGTCAGAATTCTAACTTTAAAGTCAGCATTCTGAGACTTTAAAGTCAAAATCCTGCCAACCTTTTTTTTTTTTTTAATCTTCACTGGCCCTAATCTTCCGTACAATTCAACTAAATATTGCAAGTTTTGCTTTTGTGAAAGTTAGCTTTCACGCATTTTACATCAAAGAAAAAACGAGTTTACAGAACTGTTTCCCCTTGAATTGAACCTCTCAGCAAATTGTTTTGGAATAAGCTACTTGCTTGCTTTGTTGTTTTAACTAACATCGTTCCCATAAATGTCAATAATATTTAAATCTTTTTCAAACTTAAATGACTGTTTTAGCTTTCAGGTACTGGTAAAGGTTTTGTATTTAATTTTTTCTTTCACTGTGCTAATTTCAAGACATAAATGAGATGCAAATCAATGACTGTGTCAGATTCTAAGTGAATTGCCCCTTGGGCTGCAACCTTTTTCAAAAACAGGACATTATTTTGCATCTTCTGTATGAACCAAGCGCTTTAAGAGATCATTTATCCCAGCTGCTACTCCTTTTTATAACGAGCATTGTTGATATAATTAGTTTACACCATGAGCATTTTTTGGACTGTTTGTTTTTAATGTCTATCCTATTTGTTTCCTGATGTTACTGATGGACAACGGAATTTCTCCTTGTGGGGATTAATAAAGTATCTATCTATCTATCTATCTATCTATCTATCTATCTATCTATCTATCTATCTATCTATCTATCTATCACAAATTGGCAGTACGGAAAATTCCTTAACATAAACTGATTATGATTAAGTTTCAAGTTTGGTCTGTGACGTCAGAAAAAGTAAAAGCAGATGTTTGATTCAATCCAAAACTAATCACTTTACTTTCCTGGTCTCCAACAAGACAACGGAAATGTGAGAGTCTGAAATTTGGAGGATTTGGATTGTTTTCCGTTAATGTCGCTAAACGATGAATTGATTCTCAAAATAGTCGTTAGGTAATTTTATAACCGATTAGTTTGATTAATTGTTGTAACCCAAATGGCTACCACCTTATAAATATATATATATATATTTATATATATTGCATATTGTGCATTTTCACAGCAAGTTGCAATCATTTATTATGGCATTGACATGAACAACTGTGAACAATCAGTAAAAAATATAAAAAATAAAATCAAACAGTCAGATTAATTTATATTACTGTATGATGATTGAATAAATAATGATAAATATATTTGAAAAAAAGTGACTACAATAATGAAGTTATTATTTATCAAGTGAATGTATGATACAAACTCAAATACACCAAATGTCATTTTGTGATGATTTTGTGCACATCAAGTTCGTGTCTGGCTAAAATATTTGAAACGATGTCAAATGTCTACTGAAGGAACAACTACTGACATAAACACTGGACAACAATCATTTACAATTCTACGAGCCCTATTGTACATATCAGGGAAGTGTCCCCCATCTCTTCTTTGATTTTTTTTCAAATTAAATTATTTATTTTTTTTTTTTTTAAAAAGCGCAACCATCTCATTTCGGTGTCGACAGCGATGGATCGCAGGGCCCGAGCATACCGAGCATCCCGGGCATGCAGAGTTTGTCACATCACATCGCTGACAAGACACATGTCATCAGAGGGGGCAACTTAAGATGCCATGGGAAGGGGGGCGGAGGGGGGGGGGGGCGTTGTTGTGACATGCTGCTAAATTGCAGAAAGGGAGACTCCCTTGACTGAATGTCTTGTGTCATATATTGAGAACATCTCAGTATAATCACAATGCAGTAAACGCCTGCGATATCACAGTCATTGTAGTTCACATTTTTGTTTGTTTGGACCAAAAAAAATTGTATTATCAATTGCTTTTGCTCTTCCTCATTTTTATTAGAATGGTTTAATGTGTTTGTATTGTTGTCAAATGAGAATCGGAATCATCTTTATTTGGCCAAAACGCATGAAGGGATTTGTCTGGTAGTTTGAGGCACTTGACAGAAAACAAGCCACTTTATGAAAATGAACATTAAAGGCATCACAGAAAATTTGTTGTTATAGAATGTAAGGTTACCATTAATTAACGTGGTAGTCCTGAACAATGACGGCGGTGCAAATTTAAAGAGTAGCACAATTGATGCACTTTAAAGTGTGGAATAGAGAAAATGAGGAAAGTTATAAGTCAACTGTTAAAGTGTGTTTGAAGACGTTAAAAAAAACTTCAATTGGGCTACTTTTTTTTTTTAACTTTTAATTTCGCGGAATTTAATATATATGTGAGCGGGTCTGGAACCGCATTACTCGACCTGCACAATCAAAAATGACCGTCTTCATTTAGCTCCAACACAATCATCAAACATAAAAAAAAAAAAATTTAAAAAAAAGAACACAATGAATGTCAAATAATCACAAAAAAAAATTCCGTGCATTTTTGTGCAAAATCGAACACAAGGAAAAAGTGAAAGCGTCGTTCTAGGTGTTTTCCGAAATCCCCCCCCCCCCCCCCCATGCAAAAATGGTTGTCCGCATGAAGTGGGTCGGGCGTGCAGACAGGACAGGAGCCGAAATCGTGTTAATATGCTGTCCGGGGTGTAAGAGGCCGCCACGCAGGGAGCATGGCTGCAATCAGCCAAATAGCCACAGACAGGTCCTGGGTGGCCCCGGGGCGCCTCCTCTTGTGTGCCCCCCCCCCCCCCCCCCCCATCAGTGCCACCGACCCTCGGCGTGCCAAAGTGGCCCCACCAGCCCCGACGAGCTCGTTTGGACCAATCTCTTCATGTCAGGACGCTTCTCGTGCTAGAAAGAGAAGTTGGGGTGACACCCGCAAATGATTACAACATGATTATTTTAAAAATAATAATACTTGAGTCGTTTTTGCAGACATTTCAAGTGCGTATTTATTATTGAGCTTGTGTCAAAAATACAGAGCTGGAAGGATGGTTCAAATGAATCAAAGCGAGTCCGAGCATATATGGTTTTAATTATAAACACATGTAAACAATTTATGAAAATCATTTTTGCGACCCCCCCCCCCCCCCCAAAAAAAAAACGATTTTCCCTGCAGGCCATAAATGTATAGCCTTATTAGTACAGTCGACCCCCCCCCCCCCCCCCACAGTTGTACAGTACAATCATGTGACACGTGCAAGACCTTGAAAAATAAAATGTCAATACATTATTCTGCATGGGAAAATATTATTAGGCATTAAAACATAAAGGGCACTCCTGTCCTTTCAGTAATATGAGAAGTCAAAATTAAATGACAGGTTACTTACTGGATTATGGTTGAGGTTTGCATAGATTAATTAAAAAATAAATAATAAAAAAAAGGATCAAATTGATAATTGACATTTATTTGAATATAACCTGCGAGCAAGAAAGTGACAAGGCCTAAATACCAACGTGACGTCCGTTAAATAAAGACGAGACATCGCAGCATCACTTGATGAGAATTATGCCATTTTTTTCTTTTGAAAAAAAAATAGAGGGACAGAAAGAGCGACGCGTTTCAAAAGTTCTGCGGGGAGCACGGCGGCGAATCAAGGCTTGTCGTTGCAATGTTTGAACAAAGTCGACGGGCTCGCCGAGAAGTTGTTGCACTTGTCGGCGCAGCTGGCCTGCAGCGCCGATCCGGAGAAAGGGTACACGGCGGCCGCCTGGCCGAAGGGCGCCAGGGCGGCGGGGATGGGCGACGTCAGGCTCTGTCCCTGGTTGAGGTAGGCCACCAGCCGCCGCATCTCCTCCAGAGCCTGCGCCTGCATGAGGATGTAGTTCTTGGCCAGGAGGAGGGTGGCGATTTTGGAGAGTTTTCGCACCGACGGGCTGTGCGCGTACGGGATGACGGCTCTCAGGCCGTCCAGCGCGTCGTTCAGGTCGTGCATCCTCCTCCTCTCGCGGGCGTTGATGCTGAGCCGCAGGGAGCGCTGCTCCTTGGACTTCTTGGCCTGCAGGGGACCCCCGGGCTTGTCGTCCCCGAAGGGCGCGCCGCGTTTGCGCGACTCGAGCGCGTCGAAGGCGTCGTCGTCGTCGCTGGTGTGCTCGCCGCCGCTCTCGTTGGACTTGGCCGTCTGGCCGCTCAGGAAGTCGGCGGCCGGCGTGAGCGGGAAGCGGCCGGGGGCTCCGGGCGCGTGGCCGGTGCCGAAGCCGAAGGCGGACTGGCCGTAGCGCTGCGTCAGGTCGAGGAGCGCGTCGTTGCTGATGGACTTGAGCAGGTTCTCGTCGCTGGCGTTCATCTTCGCTCCCCCAAAAAGAAAGCCAACAGAAGCAGACGACTCCGCGTTTGGTTTTCGGAAGTGGGATCGCTCGCGCCGTCGCGCTCCTCGCCCGCCCGCGTGGTGACTCTTGAAGGAGGCTGTGAGGAGTGTGAAGCGTCTACATGTGCGCGTCGCTCCTCGCTGCCGCGCGCATCGCTCACCCTGCACCACCTCCGCCGCAACCAGCAACAGCAACAACAACAACAACAAGTTGCGAGCAAACTTGTCCAATGATGGCGTGCTGTGCGGGATCTGGCTCGGACTCGCCGCCTCTTGCGCCCTCCCTCGCCTTGGGCAAAGTGAGGCTCGCGTCCTGCCCCGCGCGCGCGTTAGTAGGCGCGCCAGGCCCGCCGGGATTACTCGCTCGACCAATCAGGGCGCGCGTTTCATTAACTGCAGCGGCTCCTTCTCCATTGTCATCGTTGTAATGTCAAGTGACAAGTAGCCCAATTCGGTGTCCACTTTATGACACTTGAACACGTGACGCATGGTGGGAACTGACCAAGTCAAATTTAGAGTTACTTCATGTATCCGTGGAGTGCAAAACAGAGAGCGTTGACGATGGGTGATGTAACATATTAAGAGAAGGAAGATATTCCCCATTCATGGATTTATTTATTTATTATATATATATATATATAATATATATTTATATTATTTATTTATATTATTTATATATATTTAACAACTTCGAGAGTGATTCACGCCAAAGTATTGTTTCTAGCCTTTATTTTATTGGTACGCTGTACCAAAAACTTTTTCCATGCATCTAGTTTATTTTTGTAATTTTGCAGCCCATTCAAAAATGTTGGTGAGTGGGTGGAGTTGTGTATGCCAACCAACCATAAAGTCAGTTTTACTGTTTATTTAAGTGTTCCAATCGATTGGGGCAGAAGATTGAAATGGAATTGAAGAGGTATGTAATGATATCTAAACGATACGATAAATATAAATATCACCATATGAACCTCAAGATATGATATTCATCACGAAAATGTGGGAGGTTGGCAATTTAAAAAAGAAGGAAAAAGCTGGTGATACTCTATAAAAAAAAAAACGTACGATATTGTTAAAAATAAATAAAGCTCATATAGGAAAAATAAATGCACAAAGAAATAGGCCTGGCCATGTCATGTCACGTCACGTCATTGTCATGTGCTACTGGCCACAATGTCAGTGGCAAAAACATTTCTAATTAAAATTAAACTGCACCAATAAAATAACCACCAGAGGGTGCTAGAACTGCACAAATTGAATACAACTTTTTTTTTTTTTTTTTTTACAGATGTGCTACTTTCAATATCGTGACTTCCCAATACCTGTATAGCATTTCCAATTCTCAATTATTTTAATTTCTCATTTTTAGTTAGTAATTGTAAAATGGCCACAAGAGAGCGACTGATAATGGCATCGACCGCCGTCACAAGTACCGATACCTTGAAATGTTTTTTCGTGTGTTGGCGGCCGATGGTAAAAGTTTGTTGTCTCAAAGAGATGCCACAAAACAATAAACATTCGTACCGTAGATAGTATTTGCCCCGTGTCTGTGTCTGTCCCTGTGTCTGTCCATTTTCGGACATGTTGGAAAGGATATATGCCTCAACATCTTGAACAAAGCAAGACACAGAAGTTGGAGGGACACCAGTGTGTAAAAATATGTAAATGACTGAAACAGAGAAACAATTATTTTCATTTGGGATGCAACCGAAGACTGACTGACAGGTCAATTATATTCTAGAAGTTTATCTGTGAACACTAGAGGTTATTTTGTTTACTCCAAAGTAGGTTTTATTATCTTGACATGTTTTATTTTTACAGTTCAACCATCTGAGGCACCTGCGGATGTTGTCTTACCTGCTATGTGATGAATGACGCCTCACTTCCACACAGCCTGAAACGTTACATGGTTATGTGGCATACAAAGAGCAGACTGGAACTGCACTGCCATCTAGCGGTGGTGATGGATAATCACTCTGTTTGTCTCGTTAACGCTCTGGATCCATCCAATCAGCACGTATGGCTCTGAAATGCATAGCCTACCCTACACCCAAAAAGCTCACGTTTAGGGTTTAGGGAATTTGGAAACATTCACATACACACAAATACACAATTTAAGCTTTAGGGACAAGTGCGAGTGAATGTTTTTACTTAGGTTACTTGATGTTTTTGGACTATAGGGCTAAAGAGACCGAGCCAAAGAACATTTGAACTGCAGACATTCAAATATCGGTTGGATATTGTCGACAGTGGCACGGATGGGATTTAGGAACTAAAATATTTTATACTATATATATATATACAGCCCTAGGTGTGAATGTGAGTGTGGTTGTTCGTCTCTGTGTGCCCTGCGATTGGCTGGCAACCAGTTCAGGGTGTACCCCGCCTACTGCCCGAAGCCAGCTGGGATAGGCTCCAGCACCCCCGCGACCCTAGTGAGGAAAAGCGGCCAAGAAAATGGATGGATGGATGGATGGATATATATACAGTATATATATATATTTTTTTAGGGGTGTTAGAAAAAATCGATTCTGCAATATTTTGCGATATTACAGCGCGCAATCGATTTGATAAGCGGCCGAGTCGATTTTTACACATACATTTTTTAATGGGAATATTCAACAAAACGTCTTACTTAAGGTTAGGATTCATACATTAAGCATGGAAGAATGTTATATTAATTGAATACTTGATTTCAGTGCTGTTCAAACATGAAACAGACTACAACCTGAATTTTCAGATAAATAAATTTTCATACAAATCTTACAGTGTGCATGTACAAGTTTACTGATTAGTATTTTCTAAATTTTTGTTTAAAAAAATCGCAATAATCAATTTAGAGATTCGTATCGGGATTAATCAGTATTGAATTGAATCGTGACACGAATCGAATCGCCAGGTACTAGGCAATTCACACCCCTAATATATATACATTGCCCCCCCGCCCCCAGTGCCATCTGCGCCCGTGGTTATCGGAACTGTCTAAAAAATAAAAATAAAAAATTCATTTATAGCACTTTTCCACCTTACAAGGCCCTCAAAGTGCTTTACATTTGACTACTCATTCACCTACTGTTGACAGGATCAGGATCAACTGGGGGGTTCAGTATCTTGCCCAAGGATACTTCGACGTAGTCACAATGGCATGGGATTGAACCCACAACTTCTGTCCTGGGAGATGACCACCATGGCGCCCCCAGATTGCCTCTAGATCTCAATTTTTTGTTGTGGGCCGTGTAAACAGGTTTGTGACTGGATCGATTCCTCATCCAAGCAATTGAACCCGAGACCTCTTGCACCCAAAACCAGAGTGACACAAAGATGACTAGTAGTACGGTCATAAACGTGCAGCCCCTAACTGCTGTTGTCAAACATTTTGAAGAGTTCTTACCTGCAGGTACAAAAACATTATTTGATAACATATACAACGGGGAGTCAATTACTATTTGGAGGGCTCCGCCCACTGGAACGCAGCATCAACAAAAGCAGGTAGTCTACAAGCAGGAGATTAAATGTTCAACAACACTCACTAAAGTTTGACGTCAGTGAACTGCATGTGGCCTGACAAATGTTCGTGTTGATGAATGGACATACATTTACCAGACGGCAGACACACTCCAACAATTAATTAATTAATTAATTAATTTTTAAAGTCTTATGGCTGCAAAAGGTGACATCAAGAAGCACAGCAGTACAAAACCCAAACAAACACAATTGGCAGTAGTAAGCATGTGAAGTTTTTTGTCTTGACCACTAGATGGCAGAAGAGTCTTTGTTTTTTCTGAGTGAAATGTGAAGTTGTCAGTGGTCTACAGGGCCAGACTGGGACTCATTTTTAGCCCTGAAGTTTCAGGGCTCAGATCGGAACATACGCAATTTTAAAGTTATTAGTGTATCAATGTAAAATACTTGAGCATATCCTTCAACAATATTCATCGCATTTGATCGAAAATCTAATTTACGATTGGTCATTACGGTCATGTTGATTTATTATTAATTATGTTAACATAAAATGGACAAAAAGGGATCAATACGCAAATGTGCATTAAATGGGTTAAGACATTCTACACTTAACAAACACGGCACATTTACCAAACGCAGTGAACGCAGCAACATTAAGGTAGCTAACACGCTACTTCCTGTTTGTACTCTTATTTTGAAACCTATTCTCATCACTTTTGGTGCGCTATAAAATTGACACACGCTAACTTGAAGACAGAAACGCTGCAACGGTAATCATAGAAGGCTTTCCTATCATGCTTTGTCGGCATTACTATTATTACCTGTGACTCTATACTATATAGTATAATAGCCTATTGAGGACACATTAATATTTCAGTTGTTTGACAATAAGACAGCTATATTAAAATGCTCTCAACTGTCTTTAATTTACTGGTTTCAAAACGGATGTGCGGCCTGCTACTTGGCACTTTATTTGCTGGTTTGGAACGACCCAGAAATAAATAGCGCCCTCCGGCGGTCAACGCAGTATCGTTAACGCTGCTGCCGATTTATTACTCAGTTTTGTGAGTAGTCTGCTTGTGGTCCCACCTGTACACACTTTATTCAATGCGACTTGTAGCAAAACGTTCCATTACAAATCTGTATAGGGCCTACCGTTAACCAGAAGTTCAACTTGAAGAGCGTGACGCTTGCTGTCCATTGCTCTTTATTACTGCTGGGGCCGGCCATGGCGCTAAGAGCTTCACAGGCCCCACAAAAGTGTCAACAAACCTACTAAAAATGTATGATGCTTCCTTTGAAAGCCTGTTCAATGCGACTCCGGGTCACCATGGCAACTGCACCCTCAGCTGCTGACCACCATTTGAGCACATCGCTATTGAATGTCTTTAATGCAGTGCTCGCCGAATTCCACCAGGTGGCAGAAGATCCATTTTTATCTTGCAAGGAATTTGGCGTCGCGTTTGACAGGAACATTGTGTGCTCAAACTGCTCATCAGTTGCAAATGTTTCTTTCACTTGCGTTGATTGGTATTGACAACACAGAACATCCGGGCATTTCAGAATTTCCCCTAATGCAAACGCAATTAGCAAATGCTTCATTTAAGAAACGGCGTGCTTTTGCCTGTGACTATCATACAAAAACCAGGCAGACTGTTATTGTAGTCAAACGACGCATTTGGAAATTAAAATACAGTAAATCACAAATCCATTTACAAGGATCCAAAGTCGCTTTTCGACAAGCCGAGAGCGTCATTTCACCGTCACCGCCATTTTGACTTGTGACGTAAGCTCGGAATGGTCAATTATTCATCAGTAGAAATCTTCACATTTATGCGAGTCTCACTTGTGGTGTGTTTCAGTGTTTCCCAAAGCACACATAGCAGACATTTGAAACAATCTCACGGGACAACACCCGCAAAAAAAGAATGTCTCGCCTGAGATATGAGTGACCCGACATTGTTCAAGATATAAGATGATGTTGGGTCGATTTATTTATTTTTGCTTGGAATTGCGAGCAAAACAATGACATACGAGCAGTGTTGCCACTGTTACCTTAAAAAAGTAACTCAGTTACTGTAATGATTAAGTAACTACTTTCTTTTTTTCTGAATATTCTTTTCTGTTTTACAGATTTTTTTTTCTGTCAAAAAACATTCAGAAAAACAAGAGGAAAAATTACTCAGAAAAACAGGAGGGGGGTGATTTTTCAGAAAAACAGGGAAAAATTAGTCATAAAAACAGGAAGAAAAAAAATTTAAACAGAATTTTTAAATATTTTTTTTAATATATATATATATATATATATATATATATATATATATATATATATATATATATTTAAAACAAAAAAAATTTACCACTGAACTCCAAGTGACTTGTTGTAGACTCGCTAATAGCAGAAATATTACACTTTCCCGCATACCTCCATGTACAATAAGTCATGTTTACTTACTGGCTCTCAATAAAGGAATGAATGTGTATACTGTATTGTGGTTTGTTCACTAATCTCTGAGGGAAAACCCCTTTTAAAAAAATACTCAGAAAAACAGAAAAAAAATATTCAGAAAAACAGAAAAATCATTATTTTATAAAACAGGAAAAAAAATAAAAATAATAATAATAATAAAACAGGGAAATGTGCGTGTGACATGATATCGGTCAAAACGTGCTATGTATATCCAGTCTTGTAGTCGCTTATTCGCAAAACTTGTTTCCATCGCCAAAATGCTTATTTTCCTTTTTTCAATACGCTTCATAAACCACCCCCTCTATGCGTAAAAACCTTTTTTGCGAATTTTGGGCCTTTTTTTGAATTTCTGCCGCTTTCAATCAGTTTCTTTTTCGCAATTCTTGAAAATTCAAATAAAAATAGGTGGATAGATGCTAGGGGTGGGAATCTTTGAATGTCTCACGATTCTATTCCGATGTTTGGGTCTGCGATTCGATTCAAAATCGATTTTCGATTAAGAATGATTTTTGATTGAAAATGATTTGATTGACAATGATTTTTGCTTCAATTTATAGATGTTCAAGGAATCGTAATGATCTACTCCAGTCTGACTCGCTAATGCTAATTAGCACGCTACTCGCGGCACTTTTATCACTCAAAAGAACGGCTCCACACTGCAAAAAAGCAACTTTTATTGGAATAACTTGATTGTGACTTTTTTCTTCTACTCTCTAATGTGGCTACAACTTAACAGTTTATTAGACCGCGTAGAACTACACTGCCCCTAAGTGGCCAAATCGGGTACAACATGAACATAGTTCCAAATAAAGGCACACACAGAGGCAAAGGCAAAACAGTATCAAATAATTTAAATAAAATCGATTTTGAATCGTACTAAATATGAGAATCGAGTTTTTGGCACACCCCTAATGGATACCCACCTAATGACTACATTAAGGTTCTGTCAGTTTAAAGTCACCGAGAGCCGCAGGTTGCCTTCCCCTTATGAAGGCTTGCCATAGTCTTAACTTTTGCCTTTTCCTCTCCCGCTTTTGCCGCACACACGTACACACATCAAAGTGCCACTCGGGGTAAAGATGAAGCAGGCCGCTTTGATCTGTGGCTGCCGACTTTGATTAAGGTTTGCATTTCCAGTGCAGTCCTACAGGGACGTACGTGACAGCCAGGAATCTTAGTCTCCCTCTCTCGGCCAATGAAAACCTCGGATTGATGGCGTTCTGCTTGAGTCATAGCAATCACAAAAGACTGAAACAAACTTCTTATCTGACCTTGGGGGAGCCACCCAAAGTATGCGAAATTCCACTTGTGTCAGAAATATTTCCATCAACGTGTTTTCGTTTTTTATTTTTCCCCAGCGCGTTGAATGAGCCACTTGTCAGTCATGTGCAATGGCACGCATGCACGTGCAGTGTTGGCGTTTGGTGGGAGGCTTGCTGCTGACGCCGCCTATGCAAAACGAAGCGTCAAGCATCAAAGAAAGTGTTTTCCTGGCACACGTTGCACATTGTACTTTTGCACATTGCACCCACGTTTCATCAGCAGCCAAGTCAACAAATGACTTACTGTACTGTACTTTCTCTTCCCTCTTTTTGTTACCCCCTAATGTCTCTCCTTCATGTCTTCCATTTCTTCTTATCTCTCGATGCTGCAGTGCAATGCAATTTTTTTTTTTTTTGCAAGGCGGATGTAAGCAAGAGAAAGGCGGTGCCAATGAATAATTGTTGAAGATATTTTTACTGTGACCCAGTTTGGAGTGCCTTTCTCCCCCTTTAACTCATTCACTGCCATAAATTCCTTTAACTCTTTGACTGCCAAAAACGTTAAATAACGTTTAGTAAAATCCTATGGAGGGGTGCCAAAGACGTTAAAAGACGTTTTTTTCCAAAACAGAGGTGAAACTAACCATTTTCTATTGTTGATTACTGAAAAACGGAATAAGGTAGAAACAAACTTTTTTTTCTGATGAAAGATGAGAGTCCAATCTTCATCTATCATTTGGTAGTACGTGTGTTTCCATAGTCCAAACACATCATTTTCTGTGGACCTTGAAAGATCAGTCAAAATGCTTAAATCGGCTGGCACCCACGGCATCCCTTTTCTAAAAACGTCTGGCAGTCAAAGAGTTAAAAAAAGATTATTAAAACTTAGGGGCAAGAGGCGATTAAATTTTTTAATTGTAATTAATCACACGACTTCACGAGTTAACTCACGATTAATCACAAATTTTATATCAGTTCTAAATGTACAATAAAAAAAATCCTAGGTTTTCATACTCTTGTTAACAAAAGTGGCAAAAAATTTAAACTAAAAGAAATAGTTCAAATTAATTTTTGACATTTATAGCCGTCAATGGCAGTGAATGAATTAAAAATAAATAAATAAATAATTCGGGGCGTCAGGCAATTAAAGTTTTTAGTCGTAATTAATCGCATGACTTCACTAGTTAACTCGCGATTAATCACAAATTTCAAATCTGTTTTAAATGTGCAATAAAAAAATTATAGTTTTTCATACTCTTGCTAACAAAAGTGGGAAAATAAGTTAAACTAATAGAAATAGTTCAAATGAATTTTTGACGTTTATAGCCGTCAATGGCAGTGAATTAATTAAAAAAAACAAAAACATTTGGGGCGTCCGGCAATTAAAGTTTTTATTCGTAATTAATCGCATGACTTTCACTAGTTAACTCGCGATTAATCACAAATTTCATATCGGTTCTAAATGTACGATAAAAAAAAAATCCTAGGCTTTCATACGCTTGTTAACAAAAGTGACAAAAATAAATTAAACTAAAAGAAATAGTTCAAATTAATTTTTGACGTTTATAGCCGTCAATGGCAGTGAATGAATTAAAAATAAATAATAAATAATTCGGGGCGTCAGGCAATTAAAGTTTTTAGTCGTAATTAATCACACGACTTCACGAGTTAACTCACGATTAATCACAAATTTTATATCAGTTCTAAATGTACAATAAAAAAATCCTAGGTTTTCATACTCTTGTTAACAAAAGTGGCAAAAAAAATTAAACTAAAAGAAATAGTTCAAATAAATTTTTGATGTTTATAGCCGTCAATGGCAGTGAATTAATTAAAAAAAAAAAAATTTGGGGCGTCCGGCAATTAAAGTTTTTATTCGTAATTAATCGCATGACTTTCACTAGTTAACTCACGATTAATCACAAATTTCATATCGGTTCTAAATGTACGATAAAAAAAATATCCTAGGTTTTCATACGCTTGTTAACAAAAGTGACAAAAAAATTAAACTAAAAGAAATAGTTCAAATTAATTTTTGACGTTTATAGCCGTCAATGGCAGTGAATAAATAAAAATAGATAAAAATTCGGGGCGTCCGGCAATTAAAGTTTTTATTTGTAATTAATCGTATGACTTTCACTAGTTAACTCGCGATTAATCACAAATTTCATATCGGTTCTAAATGTACAATAAAAAAATCCTAGGTTTTCATACGCTTGTTAACAAAAGTGACAAAAATAAATTAAACTAGTAGAAATAGTTCAAATAAATTTTTGACGTTTATAGCCGTCAATGACAGTGAATGAATTAAAAATAAAGAAATAAATAATTCGGGCGTCAGGCAATTAAAGTTTTTAGTCGTAATTAATCACACGACTTCACGAGTTAACTCACGATTAATCACAAATTTTATATCAGTTCTAAATGTACAATAAAAAAATCCTAGGTTTTCATACTCTTGCTAACAAAAGTGGCAAAAAAATTTAAACAAAAAGAAATAGTTCAAATTAATTTTTGGCGTTTATAGCCGTCAATGGCAGTGAATGAATTAAAAAAAAAAAAACATTTGGGGTGTCCGGCAATTAAAGTTTTTATTCGTAATTAATCGCATGACTTCACTAGTTAACTCGCGATTAATCACAAATTTCAAATCTGTTTTAAATGTGCAATAAAAAAATCCTAGGTTTTCATACGCTTGTTAACAAAAGTGACAAAAATAAATTAAACTAAAAGAAATAGTTCAAATTAATTTTTG
This sequence comes from Vanacampus margaritifer, assembly GCF_051991255.1. NCBI lineage: Eukaryota > Metazoa > Chordata > Actinopteri > Syngnathiformes > Syngnathidae > Vanacampus > Vanacampus margaritifer. The sequence continues at coordinate 7,604,558 of NC_135432.1, read as the reverse complement.
GCGTTTATAGCCGTCAATGGCAGTGAATGAATTAAAAATAAATAAATAAATAATTCGGGGCGTCAGGCAATTAAAGTTTTTAGTCGTAATTAATCGCATGACTTCACTAGTTAACTCGCGATTAATCACAAATTTCAAATCTGTTTTAAATGTGCAATAAAAAAATTCTAGGTTTTCATACTCTTGTTAACAAAAGTGGGAAAATAAGTTAAACTAATAGAAATAGTTCATATGAATTTTTGACGTTTATAGCCGTCAATGGCAGTGAATGAGTTAAATGTGCAGCAGCCTGCTTTAAGTCATAATGGAATGCCGCTAATTGCCTGATGCAGCGTGAACTGTGATATCAAAGTCGAGTTTGCATCAAAATGTCCGTGACGAATAAGCGTTAGCAACATTGGTTATTATCATTGCTTTACTCATGATGGTATTTTCCATCCTGCTTTTACTGGCCTTTGGAAACTTCAGTGAAGCAGATTAGAAGCCGCAGAAGGACCAAGAGCACAATTAGTAACAGTGCAGACCATTTCCGCTCCGCAAGGACAACATGTACCAGATAGGCACTGGAACATACAAATCGCCTCATACTCTCCCTCTCTGGGATGCTGACAACACACACACTCGTGTGTTCAGCTTGTTCAGCGTTCAACTGCAAAACGGGCTGCCAACAATCCAACACGACTTGTGGAGGGCAGCAAAGTTACAGCGGACGAAGTTCAAGTTGCCGCAAGCGATGCCGCTGGTGGCACCTGTTTTACCCTCAAGGCTTATTGTAGCTCCAGGTGCTTGGTGGTGGACATGCAACCTGCAGAGAGGAGGCATAGTCGCTGGACTCGGGTTTGAGAAGCATTATATGCAATTAACTCATTCACTATAGACGTCAAAAATTCATTTGAACTATTTCTATTAGTTTAGTTTTTTCCATTTTTGAGAGTATGAAAACCTAGATTTTTTGGGGTTACATTTAGAACAGATATAAAATTTGTGATTAATCGTAAGTTAACTAGTGAAGTAATGCAAATATAATTATGATTTCAAATTGTAATTGCCAGATCATTTTTTTTATAATCTTTTTTTAAAGAAAAGATTATTAACTCATTCACTGCCATTGACGGCTATAGACGTCAAAAGTTCATTTGAACTATTTCTATTAGTTTAACATTTTTCCCATTTTTGTTAGCAAGCGTATGAAATTTTTTTTATTGTACATTTAGAACAGATATAAAATTTGTGATTAATCGTGAGTTAACTAGTGAAGTCGTGCGATTAATTGCAAAAATACTATAATCGCCTGACGCCCCTAATTTTTAATAATCTTTTGTTCTTTTAAAAAAAAGTAATTCATTTTTTTAAATTATCTTTTCTTTTCTTTTTCTTTTTTAAAAAGAAAAGATTATTAAAAATTAGGGGCGTCAGGGGGATTACATTTTGTAATCATAATTAATCGCATGACTTCACTTTTTTTTTTCATGACTGTATAGACACTAAAAGCTGCAAATGTATTTTTTTGTGTCGTTCATGCGTTGATTGGTTGGACTTTGCGACAAAGCCCATTCTTAGCCGCTCATGAAAACTAGCAGTGTTGCCGACTTGCCGACTTTCTCGTTAAATCTGGTGACTTTCCAAACTGTCTTAGTGACCTTTTGTTTTGTGTGTCAAAAGTGACAAATCTAGCAACTTTTTCTGGTAAGCAAAACATGTGTGATGGTCTACTTCAAAGGCAAAATAAATAAACAAACCAACAGAAGAAAGTTCATTTGAAGTTTTAAACATACTTAGGGTTTTTTTACTCACTTTTTTTTAGGGGTGTTAGAAAAAATTGATTCGGCAATATATCGCGATATGACAGCCCGCAATTCTCGAATCGATTCGATACGGCCGAATCGATTTTTAAACATCAATTTTGTTTATGGAAATATTCAACAAAACGTCTTACTTAGGGTTAGGATTTACACATTAAGCATGGAAGAATGTTATATTAATGGAACATTAAGCCTTAATATTTTATTTCAGTGCTGTTCAAACATGAAACAGACGGCAACCTGTTTGTTAAATGCAGTAGCTCAGTTATACTGTAAGCCTGAATTTTCAGATAAATAAATACATTTTCATACAAATCTTACAGTGTACACGTACAAGTTTACTGATTAGTATTTTCTAAATTTGAGTTTTAAAAAAATCCCAATCATCAATTTATAGATTCGTATCGGGATTAACTAGTATCGAATCGAATCGTGACCTATGAATCGTGATACGAATCGAATCGCCAGGTACGAGGCAATTCACACCCCTAGCGACGATGATGCTTTCTCGGCTTAAGTCTCTTCCACCAAAACAATTCTCTTAATAATCCTTTGCCTATTTTCAATCCACTCTACTGTTAGCCTTTTCAAATTCTTCAACTAGACGCCGTCTCCTCTCACCCAAACCATCCACCCACGTGAATGTGTGAATGATCATTACATATAGCCACACATCATCGTCAACTGTCTTTAAATCCAAACCCTCCATCTCAACATTTTGAAGCGCTTTCTGTTATTGCAACACAATTCCGAGGTCCGTGATGCGACTGATCCTCCCCAGTTTTCACCTCACTGCCTCCGTTATCTCGTTTATTCCCCTTTTTCCCTTCAGCACTGCTACATTGTGTCCCTTTGTGTCTGCTCCAGTGTGCCTACACCCCCGCCCACCCCAACCCCCTATATTTCCCAATGCAAAAAGTCAGCTGGAGTTTTCCTTGCAGGGATTTTTTTTATTTTTTTTGCAGAGAGGAAGTCCATATTTAATGAAGTGGCTCTCTTGTTAAAATGGTTTTAAGTGCTCCTGTGCAGAGCTCGGGGCCCGAGGGGAGGGGCTTTTATTTATTCATTGGGCGCTTGACTGCTTCGTCCCGGCTCGGGCTCGGTGAAGAACGGAGAGGATTAGAGCCACGAATCCCCGCCCCCCGTCTTCCCGCCTTCTCGTCTTCCCGCTCCCCGGCCGTGCCGCGTCCCGCCCCTCGAGGGACACTTCCGCGTCAGTCCGCATTAACATCCATCAGAGCGTGATGCTCGAGCGGGCGACGAGTCCCAACATACATGCGCCGACACACGAGACCTAGCTAGGCCGGAACGCACGAACACCCACATCTCCGCGTAACATGATGGAAAACGCAACACTTATGAGTCACACACTTGAAGAAAATGTCTTCTTCGTCACCCTCGGGCAGCAGTGACAATTCCCTGTCTTTGTTTGCGCTGCGTCGGTTTTGGACGTGTTCCCCCATAAGAGCCCTCCAGTGTTTGACTTGCACGTGTCCAGCTGTCCCCGATTTGATCAGTGGGCTTTTATGAACAAGTTGAAACAAGCTTTCGGAAGCGCGTCGCCAAGGAGGCAGAAGAAAAAGTGGAAAGTTTGCGGCAGATTGCGCCGTGTGCCGATTCCTCTCGTCGTCTTTGTGTGAAGTCGGGGGGCTGTCTGCACCCTCGTTATCGCTCCTCGCCGGCGGTACGGGGGGGAGCTCGCAAGATGACAGAGACGTATCATTAACCGAGAGCGTTTCAACAACAAAGGGCCGACTCCTTTACATCTCAGCCGTTCCCACACGCACACACCGGTGTCGGAACCCATGCACTGAAATGCTGTGTGATGAAAAATACAATCAAATAAACGCCCTCATTTGTCATAAGCAAAATTCTTCTGTGGATTTTTTGGGGCGAGAGACATCTAAAATTGGACTGTATGTGGTGGGGGTTGCGTGCACGGATCCTCGGGGTTTTCACTTTAGCCATGCAGAGAAGCATATTGTTAATTCAGCACAATGACCTAGATTCCCAAACACATGAAAAGAAAAGACGTCGCCCGGCTCAATGTTGGAGACAAAAACACAATCAGCCTTTCGCGCTCTGCCCGTTATTATGTCTCGCCGCGGAAGATCCACTTGGATCGATTCGCAGTAAATCACACATTCACATTTATAATTCCTCCTTTTTCCCCATTTTATAGATTTGCCTCCTTCTCTCTCATCTTGGACTCCCACATCAAACCCAAATGTTCAAATGCAAATGAATTTTCCAAGTCCGTTCCGTTCTCACAAACTTATAATTGGATTTCGGCTATTAATATAAAAGCTGTCCTCCACGTTGAAAGTGGTGTGAAACAAGAAGTGAAGAAGACGAGGATGAAGACCGACTAAAGTTCAAACTAACACGGATGGTGCAGTCAAGAAGTCATACCGCAACTATTTTAGATGACTCTCAAACTTTTTCTTTCAGAATTATTGGCTCTCCCAAAGCTGTAATAGAAATAAATTCGTAAACAATATGGTTGCACTCTAAAAACATTTGGGTCAAAAGTAACCCAATTATAGATAATTAAAAAAAATGACCGATCCATTTTATGGGTCAATTTGACCCAACTTTCTGTCTGGGTTGTTTTAACTTTTTGACCCAAGTAAAGGATCTGACCAATATTTATGAGTTTTTTTACACTAAAAGACCCATTTTTTAACAATCTTTTCTTTTCTTTTTTTTTAAATAATAAAAATGACTAATGACGTCATGTGATTAATTACAATTAAAAATTGTAATTGGCTGACGCCCCAAATTTTTAATAATCTTTTCTTCTTCTTTAAAAAAAAAAAAGATGAAAAAAAAAAATTAACCAAAGTGGAAAAAATGTTAAACTAGTAGAAATAGTTAAAATAAATGTTTTGACGTCTATAGCCGTCAATGGCAGTGAATGAGTTGAGAGGCCTAATCTAACAATTCTTCTCAAGAAAGTTCAGCAAACCTGACACAATCTGTCCCCAGAGACAATTTAAACTTTGATCCGTTCCGATGAATTTATTTCCAGAAGATACAACAGAAATAGAATTGATCGTTTCCAACCAGAACCAATCGATTTCAAAAGAGCCGCTATGAAAGTTTGACTCGAAAAATGAGTCGACAAACAACAAGGATAACAACAGAGTTTGTACTATCATCAAAGTATATGAATTATGGCCCTCTCTGGTATGCAGTATGATGTTTGTTTCTGTCCTGATCTTTGAGGAACAAATAAATCAAGACTCAATCAAGGATTGCTAATTTTGTCATGTAACTCTACTTAACCTTTTATAGGATGACTTACATGAGGTGTGTCAGAAAAGTTTCAGGACTGATGTCACGCATTTCAATCCGCAAAAGACATGTTTTCACTTTCAGCGCGGGCCAGACGAGCAAGCAGCATTTCAACAAAGAGAGCTTTCTGAGAGTTGTGGCAAGACAATTTGTGGCTGCTTTACCTGAGCATCTGGCAGTTCCTGGCCAAGAACATCTGCTGATGTGGTTCTGAGAGAAATTATTCATCTTCAAAGAAAGTCAGAACTCACTCAGGTAGATTCTGAAATATGAGGCAATAAAGGTTCAGCAGGTCAATCTCCTACACCTTTTATTGATTAAACATTTCATTTTCCTGAAATAAACATTGTTTAAAAATCGTGTTATGAACAAGATACTCAATAGAAGTCAGTAATTATCTCAAATATCGCAAAACTATCATCATCATGTCATAGATATCCGTACGGAGAATCTCCAACATACGCATTGTAAATTACATTTTTGATCAAATGCAATATGAATATCGTTGGAGGTTTTACATTGATACATAAAAATTATGCATGTTCATTAAAATGTGAACTTAAGTGGACCGGTCTGAGCCCTGAAACTCCAGGGCTGAAAACGAATCCCTGGTCACATTCAAGCCGACCTGTCAACATCAGAAAGTAGACGTTATGATCATTTGCAGGCAGAGAAACAAGACCGACGACGTCTTAGCGAAGACAAAAGATAAAAACTCCAAAACAGACGATTGAAAATAAGCTCGCAATATTTGGAAAACAGACAGACGGTGCGAGCGAGCGCACCAGATGCTGCGTGGGAAGGTTATTTCATTGACGACATCGCACCATTTCCTGCTTTCTTTCCTTGCTTTCTCCCACATCAACATTCAGGCACGTCGTATTTGCCCTGCCACCTCCTTATCCTTGCGTGACACGCCAACAGGCTTGGGGAGTAACGGAATACATGTACTGCCGTTACGTAATCAGATTGCAATTTTTTTTTTAAACTGTATTCCATTACAATTACAGGAAAAAAACATGTAATCAGATTACAGGTACATTTATTAAAAATGGGGATTACTTCGAGAGATTACAATTTCTACGATGAGAGAGAGAGTGCGAAAAAGGGCGAGACAGACAGAGAGAGAGAGAGAGAGCGAGAGAGAGAGAGAGAGAGAGAGAGAGAGAGCATGCACGCCCGCGCGAGTGGGACCATTGCTACATGTCGGGGAGGTGGGGACAAACGAAATTGACTAGTCGCGGGCAGTTTGAAAAAGCTTCACGGACGGGAGGAGGCAATGGCGACCGGTATTTCCTGGAACTTACTCGGAGCGAAAGTTTGAGCTGAGAGTCCAGCGGCATGCTACGCGCTGTAGCTCCTTGCTAGCTAGCCCGCTAGCCTACAACCATAATGTGAGTTGCACCTTCCAAACAAATCTTCCTCCTATCTATCTATCTATCTATCTATCTATCTATCTATCTATCTATCTATCTATCTATCTATCTATCTATCTATCTATTGTCTGCTGCCCGGGTCCCTATCACCCACAAATAGCAGGGACACATTGTATAGAATATATATTGTGGTGATATTTATTTTTATTTTGTCTTCATGAGCATACTCAATATTGGAGTAATCCAAAAGTAATCCAGTTACATTACTTTGATATTATGGTATTTGGATTACGTTACTAACTACATTTTTTAGCAGGTAACTTGTAACTAAAATGGATTACATTTTAAAAGTAACCCTCCCAACCCTGCAACCGACTTACCGTGCAATGCCAGGGCCTGCCGTGAACCAGAGTAATCATTTTTTGGGGCTGGGCACGACCCATCAAATGGCAGCTGTCACTGCGAGGGTTTGGTTATGAAATGAAAAATTCAGAATGCTGAAAAGACTGTCCGCGTCTTTTTCCCCCCGCATTTCTGTCAGCAGCATCATTTAGACCGCAAGCGGGATTGCTACTGGTTTCTCCCAACTACAATTGTTGATATTATTGTTGGCGAACAAGAAAATCTCCAGAAAGCAAGTCCAATTAATTATCTTCTGATTTGTAAATGAGCTTCATTAAAACAAAAGAAAAAATAGACTCGCATTTTTACAGGCTTCAAAGGGAGGCAGTGCGGCCTAATCAGGAGATTTGTTCAGCTGTGGCACTAATGAGCCTAACAAGGGAGCGACGCTCTAATTTGTTTATGTTAATGATATGAAACAGTGCTTGTCCTTTTTTGTGTTATCTGGGAAGGGATCAGTCACGCACACGTGCGTCCCTGCTCGTTTCACCTACAGGGTTTCATCAGCGGCTTCGTTAAGGTGCTACACAAGCCTCATGAACGCTTTACGAGGGTTAATTAGCCTAATTGAGATAACCTGGGTGACGAGTTAATGTAACGAAAAAGTCAAGGAGCAACATGAGTAAATTACGTTTTTTTTTTACACAGTAAATTTTGTAAATTTTTACTCTAAACAGTCTATTTGGTCCTACTAAAATTACACTAAAACTAAAACTAAAATTTACACTTACAAGAGAGTAAATTTTACTCAAAATATATTTATTGTGCACAAGAAAATTTACCTATCCGATGAAAAAAGCTTGTTAAAGATTTTTCACTCCTAATGTACTTGGAATTTATTTCTAAGTTAATTTTGAAAGGAAAGATTTTGACTAAATTTGATTAGTCTATTAAAAAAAAAAAGTCACTCAAGAGTTGAGGAACAAACGCACCCCTTCAGGTTAGTAGACCCCTAATCTACTCCCTGAGCCATGCCCAACTACTGTGTGTTAGTATATCACTCGTCAGCTGGAATCTTCGTACCACTTAGGGTGAAAGTGGGCCGGAAAGGTCCGGAACGGTGCTTCGGTCCAAAAAGGCTGCCACACAAGAAGAATACAATCTACTAACGTCAGATTTACATACACAACAAGTCACCAAAAGCGGTGGGGAGCGTTTGTGATTGCAAGGGTTGGGAGGGTTACTTTTAAAATGTAATCCATTACAGTTACAAGTTACCTGCTAAAAAATGCAAATAGTAACGTAATCCAAGTACCATAATATTAAAGTAATGTAACTTGATTACTTTTGGTTTACTTTTGGATTACTCCAATATTGAGTATGCTCATGAAGACAAAATAAAAATAAATATCACTACAATATATGTTCTATACAATGTGCCCTTGCTATTTGCGGGTGATCGGGACCCGGGCAGACTACAAATTGCAAAAATCCTAGTGTAGTTAAAAAGCATGTAGGCTACTGATTGATTGATTGATTGATTGATTGATTGATTGATTGAAGGCCATATGCTGTTTTCGAACTGTCACTAAAAGCAACCACACCTCACAGTTTGATAGATAGATAGATAGATAGATAGATAGATAGATAGATAGATAGATAGATAGATAGATAGATAGATAGATAGATAGATAGATAGATGGAGAGATAGATAGATGATAGATGGATAGATAGAGAGGAGGAAGATTTGTTTGGAAAGTGTAACTCACATTATGGTGGTAGGCTAGCGGGCTAGCTAGCAAGAAGCTACAGCGCGTAGCATGCCGCTGGACTCTCAGCTCAAACTTTCGCTCCGAGTAAGTTCCAGTGAATACCGGTCGCCATTTCCTCCTCCCGTCCGTGAAGCTTTTTCAAACTTTTTGGATACTAGCAAACAATAGAAGGGACATAGCTCATGTGGTAGAGTGGCAGTCTCACAAGCTGAAGGTCGTGAGGTTGTTCCTCAACCCTTGTGTAACATTTTTTTTAAATTAATTTAATAGTAAAATGTCCTTTAAAAATTTACTTCTAAAATCTACTTAGAATTTTACTAGGTTTTTGTCATGGATGTGGCCTCATACATCATTAAAATACTTTGAGTTAAATTTACTCTGAATATTTTACTCACTTCCAAGTGTAGATTTTACTCTTTTTAGAGTGGGACCAAATAGACTTTGTTTAGAGTAAAATTGGCCAGAAGTATAATGTGATGAAAGAAGTCAAAGTTGATTCACGGTAAAATATTTCCAAATGCTTGAAATTGTATTTCATTCATAAATATGTTCCATATGTTCCAACAATAAAAAATATGTATCTTTAATTTGATCACAAATTCTAAAAGTTTTATGAATAAGAATATAAATACAAGACAACAAATAAGGGACTTCAAATGGAGCGTCGAGACATGACGACATGAGGAGCAAACAAACTCAATCGGTGTCCACCATTTTATTGAGAGATGTGCAGCAAAATGCAAGCAAGGCAGGCAGGGGGGGGGGGGGGTGTTGGGGGGGGTGGACTCGCGCGCTCCAGCGTGGTTGAACGTGGTGATAAAATGGGATTATTCACCTGTGATGATGCATGCTGTGTGGATTCTTGTGTCAGAGTGCGGAGGAGGACCGAGCCGAGCCGCTCGGCGCTGACTGGTGGAGAACGCGTACGTGCCAGACGATATCCTGTTGACTGAGTATATAATGATCCAAATGGAAAAAAAAAAAAGACCACAAAATCAGTCCATCAGGAAATATTTCATTATCGTCGCCGTAAAGTCATCTGTGCGGTGCTCAACCAGCCGCCACATTTCATCAATCACATTTTTATGGCTTTTCTTCTTGTATTTTTTGATGCAAGCCAAAATACTTTCTTACACTGCTGTCTTGAGATACAAGTCTCACCTGAATTTTTCGAGATATGAGACATCTTTTGGATAAAAAAAAAAAAGGCTTCCAGCTGTTTATTGTCAGTCCCAGTTGAAGTTTAACAATCATAAATATCACGTCGTGTTTTTAAAATAATCAAAGCATGTTGCCTAAACAATGGCCCATTAGCTTAATGTTAGCATAGCACTGATATATGTCATTAGCCGGGTTTGAACGGAGCTTTGTATTCCGATTGGAATAAAACCGAATGACCAAATGGAATGAAAAGGCTCCATAGAAACACTTTAATCGGAATAAAAAGGCAGATTCTGATTCAAAGAGGTTGTAGTTACATTCCTTTTGCCCATGAAATCTAAAATATTGTGGCAATTTTCATATTTTCAGAGGTTGAAGTTGACACGAGTAGAGATGTGCATGTGCATTTTGGTGACCATTAATAGCATTTTTTTTGTGTCATAAGTGACATTTAGCTTTTGTACATTTGCGGTTGTGCTCATAAGTTTACATAATATGTAAACTTCCAACTGTAGAGTGCTATTTTTCCTCGTTAAAATACACACAATACTTTTAGTTCTTTCCTAGATGAAGGTTGGAGCGGATTAGTGACGTTTCCATTCATTTCAATGGGAGAAAACGATTTGCTATATTAAAATATTGTGGCAATTTTCATATTTTCAGAGGTTGAAGTTGGCACGAGTAGAGATGTGCATGTGCATTTTGGTGACCATTAATAGCATTTTTTTGTGTCAATAAGTGACGTTTAGCGTTTGTGCATTTGCGGTTGCGCTCATAAGTTTACATAATATGTAAACTTCCAACTGTAGAGTGCTATTTTTCCTCGTTAAAATACACACAACAACACTTTTAGTTCTTTCCTAGATGAAGGTTGGAGCGGATTAGTGACGTTTCCATTCATTTCAATGGGAGGAAACGATTTGATATAGTTAAGAGCGTGTTGAGTTATGTGTGGTCAACAAATGAATTCAACTTGTATCCGTGTTAACTTCGGTCCTTGAAGAATAGCTTCTGTGACATTTAGTTGATTCGTGCGTGTTGTTACATTGCTGGCGTGTGTCCCCTTCCTCCTCTCCCTCCGCAGCTCGCACGGAGGCGACAGAGTCCCTCTCGTTGCTAACCAAACGCCCCCCCCCCCCCCTCCTCACACACACGCACACAAAAGCTACTGCACAAGACAGCAGCAGCGCGTGTTCAAAGGCGATAACTACTGAGGCCTCTCATTTGAATTAGCATGGAACATAAGCTTTGACACATATTCACTCCGACACACACACACGCACACACACACGCACACACACACACCAGTGCTCTCATCCCGCGGCTCTTGTGCCGACTTGTGGACAACGATTAGCGGATTACTCGGCAGAGGCCACTCGCTTATTATGCATTCGAGCTTTGCGTCGTCAGCATCGTTTTTTTTGTTCCCCGCGTGGAGTCGAGCCGCCTGCAACCTTCCCACATCAAAGTGGCAGAACGAGAAGAGACGAGAGAGAGAGAGAGAGAACGAGACGCCGCTGGTTGGCTTCACACAAGAGGAAACGCAACATTATTTCTGCTCTACTTAAACGTCGCCCTCCCCATCCCCATCCTCATCCTCATCCTCATCCGGCCCGCCGCATGTTTTACACCTGGCTGCGCAAATGTGCCACACGGGACAGAAGATGTCCGCTGAGGGCTGTACGGCAAGGACGCGCACACACGTGCACCGGGGGTGACCTCTGCCATTCGGAATTCACCTTGTCCTCGAGGAGAGTATCGTCAGAAATGTTTTGGAGAACCTTCTGAGGTGGGCTGAAGGGCCACGACGCTGCTTTTCATACAAGCACGCATAAAAAAAAGATGATGGTGCGAACTTGGGAGGTTTTTGAGATACGAGTCATTTTTCAAACATTTTTTTTCTTCTGCTTTGACTTGTGGGGAAAACCAATGTGAATCTTAAGTCAAGTCAAGTCAAGACGTCTTCATTTAAACAATCACAAATGTGCCTTCCTCTGTAGCTTATTGCTAACACACAATGCAAAACACCATAGAAAGGCTAACAGATAGCATTAACAGTCACTATGTTAATAACCCTTTAAACAACAGACATCAACAGCATCAACATGTAGACTGGGTTTAAAAAGTCGATTTATCGATATCAAATCGATTTCCTTTTTTCATAAAACCATAAATTCTCATACTTATTCACTGCCCTAAATTCATTAAAAAAAGAGATTATTAAAAATTAGGGGCAAGAGGCGATTCTTTTTTTTTTTAATTTTAATTAATCACATTACTTCACTAGTTAACTCACGATTAATCACAAATGTTATATGTTCTAAATGTACAATAAAAAAAATCTAGGTTTTCATACACTTGTTAACAAAAGTGGAAAACAATTTTGTTGTTTTTTTAACTAAATGACTAATTGACGTTTATAGCCTTTAACGGCAGTGAATGAATAAAAAAGGAAATTTGGGGCGTCAGGCAATTAAAGTTTTTAATCATAATTAATCGCATGACTTCACTAGTTAACTCACGATTAATCACAAATTTTATATGTTCTAAATGTACAATAAAAAAATTCTAGGTTTTCATATTCTTGTTAACAAAAGTGGAAAAAAATTGTTTTTCTTACTAAATGACTAATTGACGTTTATAGCCTTTAACGGCAGTGAATGAATAAAAAAGGAAATTTGGGGCGTCAGGCAATTAAAGTTTTTAATCTTAATTAATCGCATGACTTCACTAGTTAACTCACGATTAATCACAAATTTTATATGTTCTAAATGTACAATAAAAAAATTCTAGGTTTTCATATTCTTGTTAACAAAAGTGGAAAAAAATTGTTTTTCTTACTAAATGACTAATTGACGTTTATAGCCTAACGGCAGTGAATGAATAAAAAAGGAAATTTGGGGCGTCAGGCAATTAAAGTTTTTAATCTTAATTAATCGCATGACTTCAGTAGTTAATTCACGATTAATCACAAATTTTATATGTTCTAAATGTACAATAAAAAAATTCTAGGTTTTCATACTCTTGTTAACAAAAGTGGGGGAAAAAAAATGTTTTTCTTACTAAATGACTAATTGACGTTTATAGCCTTCAACGGCAATGAATGAATAAAAAAGGAAATGTAAAAAATTTGGGGCGTCAGGCGATTAAAGTTTTTATTCATAATTAATCGCACGACTTCACTAATTAACTCGCGATTAATCACAAATTTTATGTACAAAACTAAATGTACAATAAAAAAAAACTAGATTTTCAACAAAAGTGGAAAAAAATGTAAACTAATAGAAATAGTTAAAATACATTTTTGACGTTTCTGGCCGTCAATGGCAGTGAATGAGTTAATATGGCTTTTCCCCATAAATGGTGTTCGCAGTATTTCGTTCTATTAATGTATTGATACTTTTACTTACTTATGTACTTACCTATTTATAATATTTATTAATTCATTTATTATTGTTTTACCTGTCTTTACTGCATGACAGATTTTTATTCCATGTACAGCACTTTGTATGCAGCGATGGGTGTTTTAAAATGCTTTATAAATAAAGTTCAGTTGAGAATGTTTTTTATTTATATTTACAATTATTGAATTACAATTAAGAAAATCGTATTTTCATCTCATCCCTGCTGATGTTGAGGTTTGTGTTACATTCATTAACAAAAAAAAAAAAACTTTTTTCATTTGACCAGTTACTGCTTCTGCATATATTTATTTGGAATGTAATGTTTGTGGAGTTTTTATCATGTTCTTGATAATTAAGAAGAATTGACGTTCCATAAATATACATATATTAACAGATATTGGATTGAATTGAATCAAATTTAAAAAAAAAAAATTTAACTCTTGTGAATCAAAATCAAAATCGATTCAGGAAATTAGGATACACCTTAACAATTCTTAATCATCTGTGAAGAACAACAGTCACTTTCAGTAGGTGTCAACGTTTTCTTCGTTTGTTTCTTCATGAATGTGTTGTACTGCCCCCTGGTGGCCAAGTAGTACACACTGGACGTAGTCTCAATAAATCGAATTCTCTACATTTTATTTGTTATCACCCAAAAAGTACGACATTAAGGAGTATTGTTTTATTCATGTGCAAAGTACAAAAGCCTGATTTTAGAATAAGTCAATGGTGATAAAAGCAGGCCGGCGATTGGCTGGCGACCAGTCCAAGTTGTACCCAGCTTATCCCTAATGAGGATAAATGGATGTTTGGTGATACACGCGTGGCTCCATTTGCCACCGAATACGAGCAATCTTCTCGTCTGTGCGCTGCACAAAATCACAACTGCCTGTTTATCTGGCTGTCATATCGCTTTGAACGCGCTCATGATGATTCTTCCAGGGCCCCTCTCATACACGGAATCCAGCTCGCGCGCCGGGCTGCCAGCGGGGAGTCAAATGGAACACTTTTTGAACATTTTGCAGCCACTAACATCATTAATTGCATATTTCAGGTTGAAGATTGTGTGTGTTCACGACATTATCGATCTTTCAACACTCCAGGTCATGAGGCAGCGACCCATTTTTTGGAGCAAGTTCAGGGTGTGAGCGATATTGACCCAACACACAGATAACTATAACTGTGTCAATTGTGTGGCTGATAATAAGGTGCAACTGTGAGGGGAGGAAAAGATGGAAGAAAAATACTTCAAATACAGTCACCTCAAAACTTTTGGAATGGCAAGGTCAGTTCCTTTGTTTTGGTTGTATACTGAAGATATTTGTGTTTCAGATGAAAACGTGATCATGAGACAAAAGTTGGTAATTCCAAAAAGTGAACTGGAAGAGGCTGCAGGAAAGGCCTGGAAAAGCATTTCTTTATATATATATATATATATATAGTTCTTTTACCGCAACAAATCTTATTTTACAATTGGAGCCCGTAAATTACTTGTGTCTATAATATTTCTACCACTTATTATTTTTTATTTTATTTTATTTGATATATTAATTTATTTATTTTTTATTTTATTATATATATATATATAAGAGCTCAGTATTGCTCATTTGTTTGTCTTACAGATTCAACATGTCATCATCATTGCTCTTTTTTTGCGCGAGTGTGTGCGTGTGCATACATGCTCTTTAACTCATTTGCTCCCCAAAACGTATAAATACATTCTATTTAAAATGTTTCAAGTATCCCAAAGACGTATTTACGTGTTTTTATATGCTAGAGCATACAGAAGGTTTTGATGCAGCCTCTCAAATTCAGAGAATGATTGAAGAAATGGTAGTTATTACACAAACGGCCAGCAGGTGGCAGCAGAGCAAAAGCGATCAACCAGGGCCATGTGAAAAAAAGCTCATTTACCCATAGTTCTATACAGATTTGTGAATAATGATGAAATTTAGCTATATTCTAATGCTAATTGCTGAAAAACGGAAACAAATCGAAATATACTTTTTTTTTCTTGATGAAAGAAGAGACTCTAATCTTTCTATTGGTATGTTTTTAAGCAATAGAAGACAATATTCTGTGGGCCTTGCAAAATCAGTCAAAATCCAGTAAAACGGCCGGGAGTGAAGGGGGTTGCTTCAGTAAAAATGGCTGGGAGTGAATGAGTTGGTCGGATAAATGGAAAAACATTTCAAACAAAATCTAATGAAGTCAGCGGCTCGCAGGCTTGATTCATGTCAAGTCATGTCATGACTGGTTTGAACAAAATACATTTTTACATATTACCAAAATATTAGGTACAGAACACACCTAATACAAGCCAATGTAAGGGCTGTGTAGGAAAAAGCTGATTGATAATCAAAGTTATTTGTAGCTAATAAATCATCATTTGACTGGCGGCGGCCATTTTGCCTTTTGCCATTTGCTCTCGACTGAAAATGACATACAACAAAATGACATATCAGGACTCAGGTAACGACCAATCACAGCTCACTTGTTTTCTGGTTTGGTCATGTGACGGTCGCAAGCTGAGCCAACAGCAAGTGGTAAAATGGCTGCCCCATCACGTGGATAAAAATGGATGGAGTTTGCAGTTAAATTAATATTCCACAAAGGCAATATGAATCATAATTACGTGTTTAGACTAGCGAGGGCACATTGAACATATTTCGTAAAAAAAAAAAAAAAACTTGACTTCTGCTTTCAGAATGAAAATGGCACTTCATAATTTTGTACTTCATAAAAACATAGTATGGAATAACATAATTAAATACAGTGTAAATCATTAAACGGGTTGTGCATCATTATTTAATGCTACAATCCACTTCATTGTGCTGCTCCTTCTGCTGTGCCTGCCTCGGCCACCAGGAGGCAGTATAATACAGTCATGCACACAAACAAACAAGAATAAGCTTCTTCTTCTTCTAATACTCGTGACGTTGCTGTAATGTTATTCATTTTTCATAGAGGATCAAGTATTTATGCTAACCGTTAGCATGCCAATGGCATTTTCCTTTTATGTTAGCGTGAGGCTATTGTTTTTTTTTTGGGGGGGGGTTGAGAATTACAATTCTCAAAGAATGAAACTTGGTCGCACCCGTCGCGATTCTCTTCACAGTGTCTTGAAACCAAGCGACAGTAAAGTCATTTACTGCAGCTGCAGTCTCCTCAAGCTACACCGACACCAGCGGCAAGCACAGGAGTAATATCAGCACCTCCCCACCTACCCTGACATCTTTTATTACCCTCTTGCTCTCATGAATAAACATCCCTTACACTGGCTCAGCGCTGGCATGAAATGGCCACACAGCCCCTGGCAGCCGCGCAGCCAGTAATGCCGTAATCATTATTCTACCGCAGTGGTCCCACACCAGCATATTTCACCAATCATGTGTCGCTCGCTCTCCTGGCTTTTGTCCGGATGGCTTGAAAAAAAAAACGAGCCAGTGAGGAAGGAGGGCCTGTGCGGTACGACTCCCCCTGTTAAAACAGCAACCATTGACACGGACACGGTGGGACGGGCTATTCCGCCAGTGGTCTCGAGATGGTTCCCTGGATTTCTGTCAGAGGGCGTAGGAGCGAATGGGGTGGGGGTACGGGGGGGGGGGGGGGGGTTATTCTGTCTTCTCCCGCTTTGCTCCTTCCTTTCATCTTGTTCTCGCCTCCCTCTGACTGCCAACTTGTCTTTTCTCTGCTGATGAATGAAAAACGCACACATGCCACGACAGCGGTGGGGTGTTGGGCAATAAGTCTTTGGCAGAACTTTGAAACACATGCAAGACAATGATGGGCTTGAAGAATCAGTCATAAGTGAGCTGGGGGGGGGGGGGGGGGTGGCCGAGCTCATGCTGAGGGTTTGAAAACATTTCTGGTGCATTCCTGGAAGGTTTGGCAATTTAGAAATATTTTCCATGGAATTGGGAGTGGAAATGAACTGAGAATTTAGAGTTGTTTAATGGAAAGGTAGGATATCTAAGCATAATTATAAACATTTTTGCTTTGTCACAAGCAAACATACACTTAGAGTAATAAAATTCAAAAGGATGACCTTTATATAGTGAAAGGACATGTGACACCTAGATTGCACACATGTGGATTTCATTTCGCATCAGAGTGTTTTGGGGCGTCAAAACAAAGGGGGTGTATACATTTGCACGTGCCAATTCTCCATGTATATCAATTTTTTTAAAAATATTTTTTATGTGTTGTTCTAATTTCACGTCAAAACTTGGACTACTTTGCGCAGATCCATCAAATAAAATTCTGTTAAATGTAACAAAATGGGAAAAAGCCAAGGGGGTGAATACTTTTGCAAGGCACTGCACATGGCTAATAGAACAAATTTCCTTCAATAGGAAAAATAGAGGGGTTTTTTTGTTGATAGAAAACATTTTAATTGATATAATATTCTCCACCTTTCTTCAAAAATTCCACTGCGCGCCCTTCACTGCTAATTAACACAAATTAAGAAAGATAAGAGTCGTGCATGCTGGCCATGCGTTGATACGAGACGATCTATCTTTTTTTTCCCCTGATAAACCATGACCTTCAAATGCCCCCTAAGATAAAAAATCAAGTAGGGTGAGATCCGGGGATCAGGGAGGCCCATGACAACCAATCCAAGGATCTGGAAACTACGGATCTAACCATTGGTGCACGCAAATGGCAAAATGAGATGGACCTCTATTTTGCTGACAGTGAATTGGGAGTTAACGAGGATGGGAAAAATCTCCTCTTGCAGCATGTTAAGATACTTTTTGCTATTAACATTTCCAGTGCCAAAAATGGTCCAATAATTGTGACAAATTCTCTATATAAAAAGTGTCTTTAACTCTTTCACTGCCAGTCCGGGAAAAAATGGATTTTGGACGTCTCTAGCCGTCAATGGCAGTAAATGAGTTAAGATGTTTCATATTACTCACAGTTTAAGTTTACTGTCAGGTTTAAAATAAATTGAAGACAATTACATATATTACAAGTCTTTCGTATGCTAACCTAATGCTAATGCTAACCCATAATGGGAAACATAACAAACCGTTGATGCAACTGATATTCGAACACGAACCGTGTCAATAAATTACAGAAGTGTGGAACTGCAAACGTGGAGTAAGCAGCTTTGACTGGGCTATGTCATTCGAACATATTGAAAAGTTCCAACGTCTTGCTAAAATTGTTTGAAAATACTTTTAAAATGTGGGCTAAATGCTAAAAACATGACATTCAACCCCCATTTTATAGAAAATGCAGTTAGCAGGTTTGAGAGACGTACAACCAAATGTTTAGTTTTAGTGAAGGCTCACATCCGAATTCCGCCGGACTTGAACACATCCAAACAATTAATGATGAGCCGACAAACAACTCAGCTGACATTTAAAGACCGGGAAGGACAGTTTTATGTGTCCATAACAGCAGTGATGAATTTAGGAAGACCATCCAAGGGCGAACGAATGGAAGTTGGACGTGTCCATGTGAAAACCTGAAAATAGAACTAATGGGACTGAATTCAGAGAAGTTCATCAAGCAGCCTAGTGATCTACTGTTCAATCCTTCAATCTTCCCCTTATCTCGCCCTTGCTGTGTTTTGTGCGCCGCTCACTTCCAGAGAACATTTCATTTCAAAGGCACGCAGAGATGGCTAGCAATTTAAACAAGCTACATATGTTCTCCTTCCGGGTTTTGATGTAAGCGCGTCGGCGTGAACGCGCCGCCACGGGACGCTTGTCGCCATGGTGATATATGAGGGGTCATCACCATGACGATAGATTGCAGGGGGTGTTGGCCCCCCAAGGTCGGAGACCAAGGACACCCTGAGAGCGATTGCAGCCACCGAGACAGGAAATCGAAGACGAGTACTTGCTGTGTGTGTGTGTGTGTGTGTGTGTGTGTGTGTGTGTGTGTGTGTGTGCGCGTGTGTGTATTTGACTTTGGGGGTTTGTGAGCGCTGCTGGGCGGCGGTGGGGTATCGAGGAAAAAAAGGTGCAATTTCACAAGCCAAATTACTTGTGGGATGGAGGAGAGAAAAATATCACGGCAATAACGGAAGCAGGGAGAGGCGAGGGAGGGGTGAGCGGCAGGAGGGACGTCCCCCCCCAAACAAAAAGGAGCGGCTCAATTAAGCAAGTCATCAGACCGGCCCGCTCACGCACCAAAAAAAAACAGGCTAGCGCCCCATTAGCGCCACGTCACACTTCCTGTCCAGGATCACCTGAGCGCAAATGAATTCAGATCCCGCCGCTGCTATCGATGTGCCAGCGCGCCTCTGCTCATCATCTCCTTCAGCATCTCCTCCGCTTTCTGACGCCGCCATCATGTCAGCGTTATGAAACAGTCACGCGGCAGTAAGTGGATCACAATAAGTGAGTCAATGACATCCAAATTGTTAGTCCCCCACCCCGCCCCCCTTTCGGCAAGCGTTGCCGCAGATCGCGTTGTCTCCGAGTGAGGGGCCGCGTTTGTGTGCATGCGCTCATGGAGATGAGCATCACAACACTCAGTCATTAAGTCCGCAGTGCTGCCGCCTTATTGCTTCTAAGCCACCATTTTGTTTCCTGTCAATTCACATTGATTGGGGTTTTTGCCCAATGTTTGTTTTCATGGTATCGTGTTGATATTGGTAGCAACAGTTTGTGACGGCGCTATAAACTGGCTCGGGAGACCAGACATTCCAGTTTGGCCGAGACAGTCCTAATTTTGAGCCTTTGGTCCCTCATCCCGGCGGACTTTGCCAACCTCATTGTCCCGGTGTCCCAATTTGTTGCCTTGTGTAAGTCAATCACACCGTTTGTCATTCACACAATTTGATTTGCTCACCATTTATTTCATTCATTTGTAAAAGGTGGGCAGTAACGAGTTACATTTACTCCGTTACATTTACTTGAGTAGCTTTTTGAAAAAAAAAATACTTCGAAGAGTAGTTTTACCGCACAATACTTTTTACTTTTACTTGAGTATATGTGTGAAAAAGGAACGCTACTCTTCCTCCGCTATATTGGGCTACACAAGAGTCGTTACCCGCCCCATTCACACATCAGATTTGCCGTATTTTCACGTAAGCGCTCCGCTTGTCTGACTGTGTGGGAGCATTTCCGGAGACACATTGCTTAGGCTACACACAGGAAATGCGGCCCTGGTTTCAGACTGGCAGGCACGAGAACCCAATAGACTCACGTCATCTTTCAGATGAGTCTTTCGGGTTCTCACCCCTGCTAGTCCTCAACCAGGGCCAGATTTCTTGGGCGTAAGCAATAGTCGCCAGGACAGAGATAAAAAAGGTTGGATGATGAATTGAGTGAGTGAATAGACTTGTTTAGCGCTGTTTAGCTTTCAACCAAGATAGCATTTAGCACTAACACAACCACCGGTCACCAGATTGACTAGTGACATTTATAATAAATAATTCCTGGTGTGGTTTGTTTGCACTGCAGTTTTACGTTTTTTAATGTAATTTAGCATTAGCGAAATAATCGAATGGTCGCATTTGTGTGTGTGTGTGTGTGTGTGTGCGTGCTTGTGTGTGGTCTTGTTTTTCTGATATAGTGGGGTCAACATTCCGGGAGTTGTAGGGCCCACCCGTCCATGTGGGGCCATTTTGTTGGGCCCCACAAGTTTAGACCTCTTTTTGAGGATCAAGACTTGGTTTTAGAGTTTAGGTTTGAATTGGGTTATGGTTGAGGTTAGGGTAAGGAATTGGGATAGGTAATCATTTTTGATGGTTGGGGTTAGGGGGAGGGGCTAGGAAATGTATTATGTCAATGAGATGGCCCCACAAAGATAGTAAAACAAACCTGTGTGTGTGTGTGTGTGTGTGTGTGTGTGTGTGTGTGTGGTCTTGTTTTTGTACATGGCGGGGTCAACAATTCGGGATTTCACAGAGTTGTGGGGCCCACCCGTCCATTTTGCTGGGCCGCACAAGTTTAGACCTCTTTTTGAGGATCAAGACTTGGTTTTAGAGTTTAGGTTTGAATTGGGTTATGGTTGAGGTTAGGGTAAGGAATTGGGGTAGGTAATCATTTTTGATGGTTGGGGTTAGGGGGAGGGGCTAGGAAATGTATTATGTCAATGAGATGGCCCCACAAAGATAGTAAAACAAACCTGCGTGCATGCGTGTGTCTGTGCGTGCGAGTGTATGTGTGTGTGTGTGTGTGTGTGATAATGTCAGGTTTTATTAACCTACTCGGCTCACCTGACAACTGGATTTGGTGATAATTGGTGTTAGATTAAGTGGAGGTGAATCCTTTGCTTCTGCCATCCACACACGCACACACACTGCATGTCAAAGTATTTCTTAGTCACAAATGAACACCAAATGGGCACAACTGTGCCCCTCCCCCACCAACCTGCTCCTGTCCCAATGTACATTTCACCACCAAAAAAAAAAATATATATATATATATACTATCCTCTTGTTGCCATGGTAACTGGCCAGAGCGATGTGGCTATATGAAGCAGCAGGCAAAGTCAGCGGGGTGAGAGGCGTACCGGCGCCCGCCACGCCTCCTCCCACGAGAAGCAACATTTCATAGCATCCTACTGTACTACATTGTTTCGCCTTGGTGGGAAATCGTCTCCGCAAGCACACACACGCGAATCAAATAGGCTACAAGCGCTTATAATTTTATGTGTGTGATCCCCACCCCCCCATGCGTGCCCCTGAGAAGCACACACCCAACCCCCACCCTCGCCGCGCTCTTGCGAGTGGATGCTGTCGGCTATTCGGAGGCCAAATTGTACTGCGGGTGCAATAAAGAATTTGGCCATGTGACCTTAATTCCCCTCCGCCGGCTTTCGCCATGTGCCAAGCAATTAGGATCAGGATGAACCCGGCGTTGCGTGCGTGAGTGTTGAAGCGGCGGCGGCGTTCGTCGCCATGTTTGTTGCTGCTCGTTTCAAGTGGCGACGGATTAGGCACAGATAAAAGCGGAATGTTTGATCGCGCGTGTGCCACCTTATGTGTGTGCGTGTGTTTTTATCATAAAGGGGGAGGGGGTGGGGCCGCGGCAGCCGCCCCGGCACGTGTCGCACATTCATACGACCTCATTCATCTCCCGCAACCCCAAAATCCCACTGCGCCTCATTCCCCTCCCCCCCCACCGAGGGGCCTCGACCCCCCCACGAACGCCGCTGGCAGCCTCAGCTGGTGGTTGAGGGGGGAGGGGCAGACGAATGCGTGGAGGCAGGTGCAGGGAAGACCATTTCGGGAAATATTTTTGTGTATTTTAGAGTCTCGAAAAGGCGTCTTACATGCGACCTTCAACCTTCCCCCCCCTCCCCCAAAGGCCTGCAACTCGGCTGCGTGCGTAACATTAGCAGCACCTTCTTCCATCAGTCTCTG
The DNA here is from genome assembly GCF_051991255.1 of Vanacampus margaritifer. Taxonomy (NCBI): domain Eukaryota; kingdom Metazoa; phylum Chordata; class Actinopteri; order Syngnathiformes; family Syngnathidae; genus Vanacampus; species Vanacampus margaritifer. The sequence continues at coordinate 7,582,073 of NC_135432.1, read as the reverse complement.
TTGTTGCCGACCTTTAACCTTAACCAAACTTTGACCCTGGCAGAAGGCAACTCATTTCCCCAACAAGAACGGAGCCCGAAGGCAGTGCCACACTCTGACCTCTGACCTCTGACTCGCGCTCACATAAACTGTCCATTTAGACAATGAAGCAGGAGCGAGGCTGCGCTTACTCATCAAAGCTATCAAAATAGCATACATATACATAAGCCGCTTTTATGATTCTAATGACATTTGCTCATTATTTGGGGGATTAACCGACACGTGGTTGGTGTTTTGCATTTCATTTCCTGGTTATGGACGTCTTTGTAGGGCAACGCGGGCAATGAGTGCTTCAAGGCATCCTTGACTCGTTGAGACATTTTCAGCAGTAAAAAGTCAACCTTAAACATTTTTTTGACAATAATATGTTCTATGTGACCCCATTAAGTCAAAATATGGTCTTCTGGTTAATATTGCGTTAGTGGAATATGAGTTAAGCAGCAAAATCTATCCGTTTTTATCCATCTCAGGGGGCGGCCATTTTGCCACTTGCTGTCGACTGAAGATGACATCACAGTTGCTCAGGTCTCAGGTAACAACCAATCACAGCTTAGCTTCAAAAAACAGGTGAATGCTCAAATATCAGTTGCTTACAGTACAGTATGCGTTTCCTATTGTGTTTTAGCATTAGCAGTAAGCTAGGAGACTAAAGGCTAAGCACTGTGTTTGTTTTAAATAGACAGCGTGATTCTCCGACTTCCATGTTTATTTTGACAGTAAACCTCACGTGGCGGGCGTGACATTAAACAGCTAGAAGCCATTTTGGAAGAACTGTTGACGCACCATCCAACGATCGTATCTCAAGGCACCAGTGCATAATAATTATTAGGGGTGGGAATCTTTGAATGTCTCACGATTCGATTCGATTCAATTCCGATTTTTGGGACTGCGATTCGATTCAGAATCAATTTTCGATTCAAAACGATTTGATTGACAATGATTTTTGCTTCAATCTATAGATGTGCAAGGAATTGCAATGATCTACTCCAGTCTGACTCGCTAATGCTAATTAGCGCGCTACTCGCAGCACTTTTATCACTCAAAAGAACGGCTCCACACTACAATTTTTTTTTTTTTTATTGGAATAACTTGAATGTGACTTTTTCCTTCTACTTTCTAATGTGGCTACTACTTAACAGTGTATTAGACCACGTGGAACCACACTGCCCCTAAGTGGCCAAACCGGGTACAACATGAACAGCGCTCCAAATAAAGGCGCACACAGACAAAGGTAAGACAGTATAAAATAATTTAAATAAAATCGATTTTGGGACATTTAAAATCGATTCTGAATCATACTCAATGAGAATCGAGATTGTTATGAGAATCGATTTTTTGGGGCACACCCCTAATGGTTATAGTTAGAAGTGGTGTACACTAAGGACATCACTGCCTGCTAAACTATTACACAAGAACTTTGGATTCACTTTGGCACATCACATCAATGATCCTTTTCTGCAGAGCCCAACGTGTATAAAAAAAAAGTGTCAGGGGAGATGACCTGAGTGGACTGCGTGACCAGGAGGAAAGGGACAACGAGGACACAACGCTGCAGGTCTACATGACAGTGGGAAGAACGGCTGGCGAGAGGAGACGCCATCATTAACCTCTGGCATGGCAATAAATCAACAGCAGTTGCTGCAATTCAGAGCAATTGCCTGCAATGTATCGCTTCAAGGACCCTCGCCAACACTCGCACATTATGAATCCTAAATGGCGAGGCGGCTTGGAGACATTATTTTTTCACTGTAAGCCTTCTATGCGATATGCATTCAATTTGCCACGCTTGACCTTGGTGACTCAAACAGCGCTCTATCGTGCTTGCTTATTTGAGATCCAATTTGATGATGTTAAGATGAGTGGGGCGGAAAGAAAGCTTCAGCGGAGTGCTTTTGTTTGTTTGTTTTGTATTTGCAAACAGGTCAAGAAAACAGAATGATTTCAAACGGTGGTACAGGTACGAGGCAAGGTTCCTACATTCTGCGTAACCTTTCATACCGAAGAACATTTGAGACAAGCAAACTGGCAATTTATTATTTCTTCTGAGTTTTCATTGATTAACACTATAAGGCTACGTTCACATTGCAGGCCGTGATTTTTTTGTTAAATCCGATCTTTTTAATTTACTACGGAAGTGTATTGCATTCACTTGAAGAAAAAAAAACTTTTACAAAACAATTTTTTGGGGGAGCTTTGTTTTTTTGAGTATATTTTTTTATTTCCTGTTTTTCTGAATATTTTTTTCTGTTTTACTGATTTTTTTTTTCTGTCAAAAATTATTCAGAAAAACGGGGAACAAATATTCAAAAAAAATGTTGTTGTTTTTTTTTTAAAACACGGGACAAAAAGTATTCAAAAAAACAGAAAAAATAATTATTCTGAAAAACAGAGCTGGTGTTCTGTTTTTGTGAGTTTTTATTTTATTTTATTTTTTTACCTCTGAACTCCAAGTGACTTGTAACAGACTCGCTAATAGCGGAAGCGGACACTTTCCCGCATTCCTCCATATGCAATAAGATGGTCATGTTTACTTACTGGCTCTCAATAAAGGAATGAATGTGTATATTGTATTGTGGTTTGTTCTTTAAAACTCTTTGACTGCCAAAAACGTTAAATAACGTTTAGTAAAATCCTATGGAGGAGTGCCAAAGACGTTAAAATACGTTTTTTTTCCAAAACAGAGGTGAAACTAACCATTTTCTATTGTTGATTACTGAAAAACGGAATAAGGTAGAAACAAACTTTTTTTTCTGATAAAAGATGAGAGTCCAATATTTTATTTGGTAGTATGTGTGTTTCCATAGCCCAAACACATAATTTTCTGTGGACCTTGAAAGATCAGTCAAAAATGCTTAAATCGGCTGGCACCCACGGCATCCCTTTTCTGAAAACGTCTGGCAGTCAAAGAGCTAATCTCTGAGGGAAAACCCCTTTAAAAATATTCAGAAAAAAAGGGAAATATTTTCTTTAAAAACTGAAAAAAATACTTTAAAAAACAGGGGGAAAAAATTCAATAAAACAGAAAAAAATACAGGTTTTTTTAGTCTAGGTGGACTCATTGTCTTGTCTGCTTTTACGCAGGTCCCGTTCCGGCATTGCGTTTTTTTTCTCTCTCTCTTAGTCCAGTCAGCAAGCCAATTGTTTGTCAATCACAAAGTTGTCATAGCGATTCATAAGGTCAATCTAACTGCATCTAATTGCTAACAGGTATGCATTCGTCATACTAGAACTGGAACTACTTCCTGCTACTAGTGACTAGTAGCACTACATTTCCCATGATTCTTAGACTCGGAAGCAGGAAGTAGTTTAGGGCTGTTGAACTGTCAGCCAAGTTGGTATTGAACATTAGCTAAAGCTAATAACACAACAACCGGTCACCTGATTGACGAGCAATTACATTTGTTACAAATAGTTCCTGGTGCAAATTTATTGTATACTGTATTTGATTTTCAGCAAAGTTGTAGTGTCCTGGTTTTTAATTTTGAAATTCTGATAAAGTAACACTGCCATTGTGCTGCCAGTGTAGCCGGCGTGGCTAGCTAACGTCACCTTGTTTATAAACGCTAGCTTAGTATATTGCCAGCACTGCTAGTTTGTTGAAGCTGGATATGCCTTCCTTCTGTAACTTTTTTTTTCAATAATCACCTGATAAATATTATATCATTAGCATTATTCTTAGCTTTGTATTCACAATTACGAATGGCCGTGTTAGTGAGAGGCTTTGGTCAGAGATTCGGAGGGATGTGAAGTGAAGTGAGGCTACGTTCAAATCTTGCCAGCAGTTTTAACACCGTAAACTTCCCCTTTAGCAAATACTTTGTTGCTTCTATTTGTATGAAAGTAAGAATCTGTTTTTAACTCATTCACTGCCATTGACGGCTATAGACGTCAAAAATTCATTTGAACTATTTCCATTACAGTGACATTTTTTCCCACTTTTGTTAACAAAAGTATGAAAACCTAGAATTTATATATATATATATATATATATATATATATATATATATATATATATATATATATATTTTTTTTTTATTATTATTATATTAGAACAGATGTAAAATTTGTGATTAATCGTGAGTTAACTAGTGAAGTCATGCGATTAATTATGATTAAAAATTGTAATTGCCTGACGCCCCTAATTTTTAATAGTCCTTTCTTTAAAAAATAATAATAAAATAAATATAAAGAAAAGATTATTAAAAATTAGGGGCATCAGGTGATTAAAATGTGTAATCGTAATTAATCGCATGACTTCACTAGTTAACTCACGATTAATCACACATTTCATATCTGTTCTAAATGTACAAAAAAAATTCTAGGCTTTCATACTCGTTAACAAAAATGGAAGAAAAAAATTGAAACTAATATTAATAGTTCAAATTCATTTTTGACGTCTATTGCTCTCAATGGCAGTGAATGAGTTCAATAACAATAAATTGTTCATGCGTGAGACAAGAGGACAAGCAGCCAGTATGAAAATATGACATTGGTTATGCAATTTGCTGATTATTATACTGCACATTGCCTTCCTTTGGGAATATCAACATGAAAGGAAGCAACGTCTCTTTTTTTTTTTTTGTCCAACAACAAAGCACGGGTTCGGCACACACACACACGCGCGCACACAAATCCCAAAATAACAAAAGCTACAAATAGAACACTCAGCATGCTCCATTTTTCCTCCATCATAAGAATTTCATCCCAGTGAGATTTGACTTAACATAACACGATGTAGCCTGAATACACTGAGCTGATTTTTAATCATGTGCCGCGTGTGTGTGTGTGTGTGTGCATGTGTGTATCCTCGTAAGGCGGCACCGGGAAAGAGAGAGCTGGCCAGCTGCCGTCTCTCTCTCTGGTCGCCTGCAGAAAAGCGTACACGGCGCACCGGACGGGCAAAGGTAACAAATATGGCAGTATGTTGCAGCCATCTGTCACTGCAGCGTCACACGTCCACGCGGACAAAAGAGAGGCAGGCTGCGGCGACGGCAGCATGGCCCCAACCCGCCATTGTCCTGCTGGCTAAATGGAGGCGCCCCCCAAACAACCCCCCCCCCCCCCCCCCGCGCCACCCGCTGAAGCCGTGCGGCCGGGCTAACCGCGCCATTGTTGGGCGAGGGCGTGCAAAATCAAGAGTTTTGCAACTGTTACTCAACAAGAAACTGCAGAAAGTCGCTCGCAACACTTGCCTTTTTTTTTTTTAATCTCTTGAACAGCCTTTCTGATACACACCTTTTGAGCTCACACACACACACACACTTTCATCCAGTCCAGATAAGGTCTCTGGGCTTAGTGGACAGGGTCGATTTTCCCATGATGGAATTTTATAATGAAGATAAACTGCCACAGCAGTCAAAGCATCACTTGAGGATATCTTCAAACAAAGCCAAGACCTCCGGTTGGACCTGCAGTCGTCTCCTGCCCATGCCTCAAAATAATCACCCTCCCAAACACTGAAGATCACACCAGGAGTCACCTTGTTTCCTCCATTTGTCGTAGGAGGAAGTGGAAAAATTGATGAAGACAGTTTATTTGATTGATTGAAAGTCTCATTTAAAGTTCATGTGCAAAATTATTCTAAAAAAAAAAAAAGAGAGAGAGAGAGAGTGAGAGATCTGTAGTAGATAGTATGTATGATGTGAGTCAATATTACCATTAGGTCCCTTTTTAGACTTTTTTACCCTTCCAAATGAGAAAGATTGGTTATGGGGCCCAAAAGGACACGAAGGGCCCATAGTTGCTTTAAATCCTGGGGGGGGGGTAACAAATGGCAGGCTCTCGGGAAGCTCGTTTCAATCACCACAGAGCCTTGCCTCGTTTCCTTTTGTCTTCTTCTTTTAACTCATTCACTGCCATTGACGGTTATGGACGTCAAAAAATTCATTTGAACTTTTTCTTTTAGTTTAACTTTTTTTTCCACTTTTGTTAACAAGAGTATGAAAACCTAGATTTTTTTTAATGTACATTCAGAACAGATATAAAATTTGTGGTGAATCGTGAGTTAACTAGTGAAGTCATGCGATTCAATTACGATTTAAAATTTGAACCGCCTGACGCCGCTAATTTTTAATAATCTTTTCTTTTTTAAATCTTGCGTCAAGCGATTACATTTTTTTAATTGTAATTAATTGCATGACTTCAATAGTTAACTCACGATTAATCACACATTTTATATCTGTTTTAAATGTACAATATCTTTTTTTCCATACTCTTGTTAACAAAAGTAGAAAAAAAATGTTAAACTAATAGAAATAGTTCAAATGAATTTTTGACGTCTATAGCCGTCAATGGCAGTGAATGAGTGAATGTGTTTGTGGAATAAGAATTAGGCACATTAGTTTTCATCCATTTTGTCCTCTACTGCCCTCTGCCGTTGACTCAAATTGACGTCAAGGTGCCTTCTAGCTCGCATTGCGGAGCGTCGCGGCTCACTTGTTTTCTGAGTTTGATCACAGTGTTTGTAACTCATAAAATCATGCAATTAATTACGATTTTAATCGCCCGACGCTCCTAATTTTTAATTGTAATTAATCGCATGACTTCAATAGTTAACTCACGATTAATCATACATTTTATATCTGTTCTAAATGTACCAAAAAAAAAAATCTAGGTTTTTATATTCTTGTTAACAAAAGTGGAAAAAAAGTTAAACTAATAGAAATAGTTCAAATGAATTTTTGACGTCTATAGCCGTCAATGGCAGTGAATGAGTTAATGGACAACGCGTGAAGCCGTCATGCCGGCGCTTTTAGTGACGCTCGACTGTACGTATGTGTGTGTGATTGCTGCCATTATCACCGCCACGTCTCTCACCCGCCGTCTTCGATTTTTGCTCAACTTAATGGATCACAAAGCTCAAATGTGAATCATCACAAGGGCAGTTTGGCCTCTGTGCTGTTTTGTTTCTAAAGCAAGCGCACGTGCAGAAGAAGATGAGACAGTTGAGGCCGATGACTGTTCCGTGGAGCAAGTGACAATGGAGGCCGAAAGGGGGATGTGCTAGCGTCAATCAAAGTCAATCAAAACGAGAGAAAATTGTCTTGGAGGTAAGAAGACTCACATGCTAAAGTGTTGGCAGAACACTGAGAGTAAAAGAGTTCAGAATAGAATTCAACCGTCGCAAATCTTCGTCAGCCTCTCGTACTTTCACATCTGGTTCACTTGGATGTTGTCCACCAAGCGTACACTGTCATAAGAATATCATCAATTGAATAACAGGTGAACATGTTATTTCCTTCGTAAGAAAGAAAGGCCGTTCTTTAATGCATTCAAGCCACCACCTGAAACAAAAATGAATTTTCACGAGAAAAACAGCACAACTGTGACGCTGTAGCTACTTTATGAATTTATAGGGGTGTTAAAAAAATCGATTCGGCAATATATCGCGATCTTACAGTGCGCAATTCTCGAATCGATTCAATATGCGGCCGAATCGATTTTTAAACGTACATTTTTTTATGGGAATATTCAACAAAACGTCTTACTTAGGGTTAGGATTCACACATTAAGCATGGAAAAATGTTATATTAATGGAACATTAAGCCTTAATATTTGATTTCAGTGCTGTTCAAACATAAAACAGACTGCAACCTGAATTTTCAGAAAAATACATTTTCATACAAATCTTACAGCGTACAAGTACAAGTTTACTGATTAGTATTTTTGAAATTTGAGTTTAAAAAAAAATCGCAATAATCAATTTATAGATTCGTATCGGGATTAATCGGCATCGAATCGAATCGTGACCTATCAATCGTGATACGGATCGAATCGCCAGGTACTGCGCAATTCACACCCCCTAGTAATTATATAATTATATTGAATATTTAAATAAAAAGCAAATGTTTTTGCCACACTTTTTGCTTCAATTCGGTCAACGTGCTACTTTCTCCAGCTGGAGGCAGTATAATACATAGCGTTAGATTTGACATGGAAATGGTTTCAACTCCATCATTTTGTGCGGAGGATAAAGAATATATGCCTGTGAGTATTGTTATGTTATGTGTTGTTTCACCGTTTGCTTGCTTTATTAGCATTAAGATCTTTTAGTTTGACAGTAAAGACAACTGTCGCCTATTGAAATGCATTGGGGAAAATTAATATAGAGCATATACATATTTTTTTTAATCCCCAAAAATATTCAAAAAGGCAAATAAGTCCCATTTTTATAGTCTTTGGTATGACCTGACCAGGGATTGAACCCACAACCTCTCAGGGCAGACACTCTACCACTAGGCCACTGAGCTGGTCTCGCCTAGTGATCTATCTAGACACACATTTCCATTTTTAAACACTATTCATATATAATATATTGTAATCACTTATAATAATTAATAAATACATTTACAATACAATAAATTGAAGCGATAAATATATTTCGAAGTGATGTATCTAGACTTACTTATATTGTAACTAATTTTATTGGCTGTTTTGCTAACCAATAAAATTGGTATGCCCGTAACCACCCGTAATGGTCAATTGTCTGACCAATCTATTGGTTAGTCAAGCCAATATGACCTTTTTTTAACCAATCCATTTTTAGAGTGTAGCGTGAGTATGATGGAGTCCACTCTATTACAAAGTTAGATTTTTCACTTTTCACATTACTTTTGGTCTTTAGGCACATCTACAAACTGTCGTCATTCCTCCACCATTCACCTGATTTGGATGTAAATATTAGAGGTGTTCCCAAAAAATCGATTCTCCTAAGAATCGCGATTCTCATTTAGTATGATTCAGATTTTAAATGCCCCAAAATCGATTTTATTTAAATTATTTTATACTGTCTTCCTTTTGTTTGTGTGTGCCTTTATTGGGAGCGCTGTTCATGCTGTACACGATTTGGCCACTTGGGGGCAGTGTGGTTCCACGCGCTCTGATACACTGTTAAGTTGTAGCCACATTAGAGCGTAGAAGGAAAAAGTCACGATCAAGTTATTCCAATTATAATTTTTTTTACAGCGTGGAGACGTTCTTTTGAGTGATAAAAGTGCCGCGAGTAGAGCGCTAATTAGCATTAGCGAGTCAGACTGGAGTAGATCATTACGATTCCTTGAACATCTATGAATTGGAGTCAAAATCACTGTCAATCAAATCATTTTGACTCCCCCAAAAATTCTTAATCGAAAATCGATTCTGAATCGAATTGCAGACCCAAAAATCGGAATCGAATCAAATCGTGAGCCATTCAAAGATTCCCACCCCTAGTAAATACCCTCAAAAATAATACTTTAAATTCCAGATGTAAGTTTGCAGCTAATGCACTTTTTTAAAAAATTTTTTATCTATTCTGGTAGAGCCAAAATGATGACTGTTGCGTCCACGTCTCGATATTTATGGACATGACTGTCAAGCGTCCACGCGGGTCCATTTGTCTCACACTCTGTGACCTTATCTGAGAGCAAACCTCGAAACTTTGTTCTTAATCTGCCGGGATGAGCAATAGGATTACCTGGCTTTGGGACGGCTTCTCGGGCTGCAGGAAAAGTCCATTAGCATTACTAATCTTTAAATTAAAAGAGCTGGACAGCAGGCGTGCGTGTTTGCCTCCGCGCGTGTGTATGCGCGCGTGTGTGCGCGCCACCGTCGAGTGTCTCTGATTAGTATGCTCGGGCCATGAGGCAACAACTGACAGTGGGGCCTCTGAGAGCGGCAGCGGCATGAATTCTTTAGCGTGTAACGTCGCGCGCTTCATCACGCCTGAGAGGGCAAAACGGAAGACGAGGAACGCACATTCCTTTCATCCGCCATGCAAATGCGTCAGAGGTCATTTGGCGCAAATGTCAACTGTTGGTCCGGCTGACCCGAATGTGAACAAATTAGCTTGGGTATGATCTCATCGGTACGCGCGACACATTTCTCTGCGACTCACAGATGAGCAGTCAAACATACCCATGCACACGCACGCACAATCTGAGGGAATTTTCGATCCTTTTCGCTCTCCTGCCTGTGGAGAACACTGGCGGGAATCGGAGAGAGGAGCACGGTTGCTTGGCAACAGGTTGTGGTTGCCATGGTGAATTTAAGTGGAACAGCTGGTCCAATCAGCATAAAGTGCGGGCGGGCGGGGGCAGAGCCAACGAGGCTCATGCCAACACGGACGGACAGGAAGGAGAAGCTGCTGAGGCATGCGGGACGAGGGGGGGGTGGGAGAGGAAGAGGAGGGGAAAGTAGGCTAATTGGCAAAAGAAAGCACAACATTGAAGAAGGGGTGAGGGAAAAGTGGAAGACGGGAGGAAAAAGATTGGATGAATAAGGATGGAAAACACATCCTTCATGAATATAAGACATTGATTTTTTTTTTTTTTTTAATAAACGTGTGACTATTAGTACATGAAGGGCATTGGGTGCTCAAGTACCCCTTAATTAAACCCCAGTACCAACAAGTTGAGCGATCATTATTACTTTTTATTTTTTTCTTCCTATGCGTTTCCTTTATGAACAAGATAGGAACGTGTATAACGATACGGCGCTGAACATAACATTTTAACAACAAACAATCGAGCCCCACTAATGTGCGTGGTACTAATCACGCTCCATGCCGTACCTTAACTGAGCTTGTAAGTCAAGTAGTCGAAAGTAAGTTGGAGGTATATGGGAAAGTGTCCGCCATTAGCGAGTCTGCAACAAGTCAGAACTTGGAGTTCAGAGGTAAATAAATAAATAAATTACTCCGAAAACAGAAGCTGATGAAGCTGTTTTTTTAAAATATTTTTTTCCAGGTTTTTTTTTTATGATTGTTTTCCCTCTTTGTCTTAATATATTTTTTTCTGTTTTTCTGAGTCATTTTCCTACCTTTTTTTCCCGGAACCACCACCCCCACCCCTTTTTTTTTCAGAATATTTTTTTTATGACAGAAAAAACATAATCAGGAAAAAAATCTGAAAAACAGAATTTTATATAAATCTATATAAATAAAAAAATAAAAGAATCAAAAATAATTTAAAAAAAAATATATATATATATATATATTAGAGCTGTCAAATGTTGAATGGTTACATTTTTTAATCAGATTAATCACATTTTGATTAATCTTGATTAATCGCTTAATAAAAAAGGATTTTTTATCTACATTTTTTCCCCCGCCAAATTTGAAGAGCACCGGTTATGTGTTAATTCTTTTGACATTCAATGTTATGAGGATGTCTTCAACATTTTTTGATCCACTGCACACGCTCATCCTTCTCTTTTTTTCCCAATCAGTTAATTACTTGCATAATTTAAAATGGAACAAAAATGCCTGAATGATATTTTGACATGAACAAATATTTTAAATGTGACACGCAAACATTCATTAAATGCTTTATTTTAATGCATGAACTTGTGTTCATTGCTCGACACAACCTGTGCTAGCTTAAACGTAGCCATTCGCTGTCACGCTAAAGGCTAATCTTTGGTCAAAATTAACAGTGCGATTAATCCAAGATTAATGCGATAATTTTTTGGTGATTAATTAATCAATTAATGCTTTAACTTTGACAGCACTAATATATATATATATATATATATATATATATATATATATATATATATATTGTGTGACGTCTGACGTTTTGGCTTGCGGGAAGGTACAAATGACGGGATGCTTTATGGTCTGGAGCATTTGGCTTTCTGTCGTGTAGAGTGATGTCACTGACGGTCAAATCTAGTTTAGGATTTAGGAATACAACTTTAAGTGCAATATGAAGCAGATACATTCTTATATTATACATGGTCCATGTGTAAAATTATAAGGTATTCACGGCTTAATGTTGTGTTAAAAAAAAAAAAACGGCTTGAGTTGAAGTTTTTTTTATTTATTATGTACTTAATGGGCAAAAGTGTAAAATAAATGAAGACAAAGTTCTATGTATCTTTTTTTTCTCCTAATGGTGAAAAGACCTCAAAGTACGATTTAAGGCATATTCCCTTCCTTTAAACATGGAGAGTGAATTACAAAGTCTAGCCTTGGTCCAGAAAAAAGAAAACCAAGGCAGGTACCAGCTGTCAAACTCATTTATGTTACCAGCCAGGCACCTGTTGCTAATGCTAACAGCTAGCTTCTAGCCGCTAATGTTGGAGATTTGTGCTGTGCCATACAATGACGGCGTCATTAACTAGCGGTTTCTTAGCGTCCTAAATTAGCGATTGAATACGAGTTCGGGATAGCGTTGTTTTGATGATTGTCGCGACTAAATAATGTTAAATAAAAAGTACGATAAAGAAATGCTAATTGTCAAAAAGGGAAGTCAAGCTAGCCATCATGCCGCGAGGCGGCCCAACTTCAAAGTAAAAGACTACTACGGCTTTTTTGCATTGCCGTCACTGTATTATTTAGCTAGCTTTATTTTGAAGTTAGCCTTAGCTATCTGTTTACGAGCCTGATGTACAGTAAGTAGAGTCTGGCGGACATACACGTGTGCTTTAAACCCGTGGGCAGTATTTTATTTTGAAATGGCTTGGTCAGAACCAACAAAAAGCCAAAAAAATGGTCACAATAACGCCTAGGGGTTAACTACAAAAATGTGTACAAAAATATAAGACTGTATCTTGAGAATCCCACAAAACAAGAATGTGAAATGACTGCTGCCACCTTTTCACTACTTTTCTTACTAACTCTTGCCAGATGGACGGCTACTGCAAATTTTGGAATTCGTCATCCATTATGATTTTTTGATCATATTTCTAACCTTGTTGAGAACCCCCAGACGTGTTTGCAGGAAAACATTCAAGACCATATTTAGAGGAGGAGCACTTCATCACCTCAGTCCTGAAAACAAATTCCTCTTAGTAATTTAGAATTCTAAGTGGAAAGCCTACTCACACACACACACGTCTTGCGCGAAGAGGACACACTCTGCGAACGTTTCGCATGAGCAAGCACAGAGGGGAGCGAGATGAACACAGGCTGCCGCCAATCAATGGCGAGCACTTATCCTTCAACACACAGCACAATTGTTTTGCGGCGCCACTCTCGCACTTTGTGCATTTTTGCTTCCAGAGCACAGATTCAAACACTATAATCACATTTTTCCACACTTTACATTTCTTTTTGAGAGGACCGGCATCGAAGGTGCTTTGGTGAAAAAAGCGCAACATTGAAATTGTGGTAACATTCGGAGCCGGCGGTGAATACGAGCTCATCCATCTGGTTCGAGATGTCCGTTTACACGAAGCTCTCCCTCCGTCACACCTTCCGCTGTCACTCACACTGAGCATGATGGGAGGCAACGGTTGCCGGGGCGACCGAGAGCCACCTTTCCTTGACGACGTGAGATGGAAGGACAATATAGCGTCAACACCTCAGGACACAGTTTGGCGGCCAACGCATCACAACTGCCATTAAATCTGAAAACAAGCAAATCGTTTCTTAAATAAACATTTTTGCGTTTGTACAGAAACACCCTCGCCGCTGGTAAAGAACGGAGCCGCTTCACACATATAGTGTGAATTAAAATTTCACACACACAAACACACTCTCTCTCTCAAAAAGCCCCTCACTTGCTGTCCTAAATATGCAATCACACTCTTCCAAGTTGCCTTTAAAAGCTCCAAAACAAATCAAAAGATCTTTTTTCTGCTGAACACGTCACACGCTAACACAAACGAGCACGTTGAGACCCGAGCACGCAGACCAACGCGTGGAAGTTGTGAGCTATGGAGGACCAAAACTGCCAAAATTCTAAATAAATAAATAAATAACTAAAAGTGAAAATAAAAAAAGGATATAAAAAATATTTGGTGAAAATTAAATTTAACCCTGTAGAACCCAAGAACCCTTTTCTTCTTTGGAAAATTATGAATTATACATTAAATGACTGCTATAAGTTCACTGAACACCAAAATATGTTCTTTCAATTTTAACCCTTTTTTTAACTAGCTCAGAATTGCTAATTTATCAAAATATATATATATAAAACATACTCCTAGGCATTCTGCAACATGATATGAAATAGATTAACAAAAAAAACCACAATTTTACCATCTGATGGTTTGCTGAGAAGATGGTTTTGTTTGGATTGATTTCCAGCTCAACAAAACAGCATGTTTGTTGCCAGCCCTCTTGTCACCACCACTCTGGCTCATGTAAGTGCAATATTCATCCACTGGATGGCCCCATGCAGGGGTCAGAAGTGGCACTCTGGACTTTTGAAGTTAAATTTGTAAAAAAAAAAAAGAAGAAAAAAGGTCTTTGTTATTTGAGTAGCAGAATTTATAAGGGCCAAATTTGACCCCGTGGGTTCTCCAGGGTTAAAAAATAATATAAATTTGTATTTAATTTTTAAATTCTATTTTTTATATTCGTTCTTATTTTCACTTTTCGTCATGTATTTATTTATTTAGCCATTTATTTATTTCGAATTTTGACAGTTTTGGTCCATACTGCCAGGACGAATTGTTACTCAAATGAGGGGGCGGTCCTAAGCGTGTCTTGGGTTGGACTCCGCCGTTGCAAACTGCCTTTCAATGGTCAAGTGAGCGGCTCGACAAAGAAGGAAGTCTCACCGGCTTACATTGGAAAAACTCCAGCAATGGACGACTATCTCGTCCACTGTCACCACAACTTGCGACTTGAGTTGCTCGACAACAAGTCAGCTAAACTTCCTTGTTCGCCGCCGACCCGCTCACTCGACAAATGAAAGGCCGTTTGCAACGACGGACTCCCCTCATTTGAATAACATTTCGTCCTAGCAGTATGGACCAAAACGGCCAAAATTAAAAATAAATAAACGACTACATACAGACGCTCCCCAACTTACGAACGAGTTACGTTCCGAGCGATCGTTCGTAAGGTGAATTTGTTCGTAAGTTGCTTCAGTGCTATATTTTGTATTATAATTTATGTTTAAAGAGACTGTACTACGTATGTTAGAGAGAGACACACACAGTATGTACATGTACGTAATAAGATAAATAAAATGAAGTTTAACTTACTTTTGGAAGATGTACTCGATGCTTAAGGATTTGATGGAGGAGGAGGAAGAGGAGGATTTTATATCATGAGAGGTTCTTCGTCGTCGCTGGAATGGGCTTCAAAAGTTACTTCCTCCTCCGTAACTAGGAAGAAGTTGAGGGTCGCGGAGAAGAAGATGAGGGTTGATGAGTATCTTCCTTGGAGGATTTACTAGAAACTGGCCGAAAGAAGCGATCTAACGACGATTGCACAGTTTTCTTCTTTTTTCATCATAAATGATGCGGTAGCAATGTATGGCATCATTCAATTGATTTGCAACCTTTGTGCAACGTTCAATATTTGGGTCTTGCTGCTCGAAGAGTGCGATGGCTTTATCTATGAGCGACAGGCGTTTCTTCTTCTTCCTCCTCATCGACACGTTGCTGAGCCTCCAATGCTGGGTGAGCTCTCACAGCGCCAAGCGTCGGTATTAGCGGCGGAAAGAAGCACTACAGTACTCGGAAAAAGGTGCGCAATAAAAAATCTAATTTACAGCATCTCTTTCCGAACATTTTTTGACATGCACGCATGCGCGCAGACATGTTCGTATGTACCGTTGTTCGTAACTCGAATGTTCGTAAGTAGGGGAGCGTCTGTATATGCATAAATGTCTAAATGTGAAAATAAAAACGGATATAAAAAATATCTTTAAAAAATTAAATACAAATGTATGTATATATATATATATATTCTTTTTTTCATTAATATATATTTTTTTATTTAATTTTCGAATTATATATTTTTTATATCCGTTTTTCACTTTAAGTCATTTTTTTAAAATTTATTTAGTCATGTATTTATCTATATTGAATTTTGGCAGTTTTGGTCCTCCGTAGTGAGCATGAAGAGGCAGCAGCAGTGTGTCAGATAACCCACGACCTGCACTTGCAGGCCCATCTCCGGGGGGGGGGGGGGGGGGTCTAGGGGGCGCACGGTACCGAGCGAGCGGGCGGGAAATTTGGCGTCCCCGCCAGTGAGAAGGAAACGGAGCGCACGGAGAATTGAGTGCGCCGGGTATTGCTTCCCTCTTGGCGGAGGCATTAACAAGCCTACAATGGAACCTCTTAAAAAGCCAACTAGGATCTCCTCCAAAACTAACTGATGTAGAGTGGCCGGGGCCCCCGTGGGCAGTGGCCAAGTCAACCCCCCCACCCCCCCACGGTCCCTCCCCAGCACAGGCGCGCACAACCTCGGTGGCAGGCGCCACAGACGCATATTGTGTTTGTCTAGTGAACCACAAACGATAGCAGTTTATAACACAATAAAACACCACGAGGAGGCATTAATTGGATATAATAGCCAGGGACTAATGTCGATGATTGAACACTTTTTCTCCGACATCACTAAATAAAAGTGGGAGGAAAGGAGAAGAGAGATAAAGAGTAATTAGTGGTGGTCTTAACACCACCTATTTATGACCTTGACTGCAATTGTTTCACCTGATTCACACACTGAGCACATCAAAAATTGGAGCATTAAAATTCCAGGGTTACATTTTTGGGAGTTGATTTTAACTCCAAAAGTGTAATTTGAACATTTTCAGCGTTAAATGGGGAAAAAAAGACAAGTACTCTCTCCTGGTGGTAAACATTTAACTAATTATAAGTGTTGATTTAACTCTGAAAAAGTGTTAAAATCAGCTCTAAAATCAGTCAATGAAACACTGGACTTTTTACATCCCTCCATCGGATTGTCGTTTTCTGTCCTTTTGCTGAATTTTAGCAAGAGGCATACCATTTTTTTGTCCGTAAATATAGAAACAGTTGAATAACTTCAAAGCACCAAAGAACTGCAACGAGACCTTCGGTTTGAGTCGAAAGCAAATCATTTTCATAAATAAATTACGACATCATATCACTGACATTATCACAAGATCATGGCTAGGAGATTAATTGTGTCAAACAGGAAGTAAAGCATTGGGTGTGCTGACAGCCACTTCTCAATTAATTCTACGTCTTGTTTTAAATAAGGGGACCACTTTAAGGGGCTCACTTGTGTATTCTAATGCAGATTAAAGAAAAACTTCACTAAAATAATCAATGTTATGGTGGTGGAAATGAGCAAAAAATAAGATCAACCTCCAAGAAGCCTCTCTTTGCTATAGTTGAACAATGGTGAGAAAACCATAATGCACAACAAAACATTTTTTGGCTGCTGTTTCCAATTCTGCGCCCAAATATGACTGGATTAAGTATCTGATATCATCAGCGTGACTGAAATAATCGTGAAGTTTCGCATCATCTGCAAGGAGCTTAACACAAACTAATTGTAATGCCGAATCTAAATGATTAATAAACAAAATCTAATAAAAAAAAAAGCTTAGGGCCATGTACGGACCCTTGAGGCACACCAGATGTAACCTCAATTCGCACCAACTTTACGCCAGCACTGTTTTATTGAGAATACGAGGACCAGGAAATGAACGCCGCTTCTTTCGCTTGCAAATTCACGAGGAGAGCTTCTCGCTACGCCGTCAACAATCTCGGCCGCCATTCTCCCTCTCTTTTTTGCCGCCTTCTCACTCCCCCGTGGCGCGGGAAAGGAGCGGGCTCTTGCATGTGTGTACGTAATTGGCACTTTACTGTCATATCAAATTGATATCAGTGCAGGGTTGTGGCTTGGGTTGAACAATGAGAGTCAGACAAAAGCGTGGCTCGACGCTCCGACAGCCGCCCTGATAACCGCGGCACAGGCTAGTCAATAAAAGCAATCATCTCTAATCTTCTTATGGGGGACTAAACAGCTCCCCCAGACACTCCACAATGGCCACCGGGCAGCGCACTGTACAAATAAGAGAAAAATGCAGTCAAAACAATGCTTGACACGTGACCTTTTCAGCCTTATCCGCAGCAACATTATTGCCATTTTTATTCAAGTTCTTTGGGGAGGAGAGGGTCAAAAGATGCGCATGTGCGTAGAATATGACCTCAACACATATAATAGTATATTGAAAGGCAGCAATGAATAACACAAAAGTGTTGTACCAATCCCTCGATATATTTACACTAAACAAGTCCTGTATTTCCAAACTAACAAACATATCAACTCACAATATAAATCAATCATACCCAAAGATGGACATTATGAAATGAACAAACTGCAGCTGTTGATTTCTGTAGGCGTAAAAAGCAGGATGGAAGAGGATTTAACGTTCAATAAGCAAAAACTAGACATGGCTGAAATACTTCCTGTTTTCATTCTTTTTCTTTCAAATTTCAAGTTTCAAACTAAAATAGATGTGCCACCATCTAGTGGTCGACAGTGGAGTTGCATCCAAAATAAACGGTAGAAGTAGGCCTACCACAAATGAAAGTGGGATTTACTACATTTGTATTAGGAATGCCCCGATATGACATTTTTAGGCCGAAACGGAAAAGCCGGAAAAAAATAAAATAGATGTGCCACCATCTAGTGGTCGACAGTGGAGTTGCATTCAAAATAAACGGTAGAAGTAGGCTTACCAGAAATGGAAGTGGGATTTACTACATTTGTATTAAGGATGCCCCGATATGAAATTTTTACACCGAAAACGAAAAGCCGGAAAAAAATAAAATAGATGTGCCACCATCTAGTGGTCGACAGTGGAGTTGCATCCAAAATAAACGGTAGAAGTAGGCCTACCAGAAATGGAAGTGGGATTTACTACATTTGTATTAGGGATGCACCGATATGAAATTTTTAGGCCGAAACGGAAAAGCCGGAAAAAAATTAAATAGATGTGCCACCATCTAGTGGTCGACAGTGGAGTTGCATCCAAAATAAACGGTAGAAGTAGGCCTACCAGAAATGGAAGTGGGATTTACTACATTTGTATTAGGGATGCCCCGATATGAAATTTTTAGGCCGAAACGGAAAAGCCGGAAAAAAATAAAATAGATGTGCCACCATCTAGTGGTCGACAGTGGAGTTGCATTCAAAATAAACGGTAGAAGTAGGCTTACCAGAAATGGAAGTGGGATTTACTACATTTGTATTAAGGATGCCCCGATATGAAATTTTTACACCGAAAACGAAAAGCCGGAAAAAAATAAAATAGATGTGCCACCATCTAGTGGTCGACAGTGGAGTTGCATCCAAAATAAACGGTAGAAGTAGGCCTACCAGAAATGGAAGTGGGATTTACTACATTTGTATTAGGGATGCACCGATATGAAATTTTTAGGCCGAAACGGAAAAGCCGGAAAAAAATTAAATAGATGTGCCACCATCTAGTGGTCGACAGTGGAGTTGCATCCAAAATAAACGGTAGAAGTAGGCCTACCACAAATGGAAGTGGGATTTACTACATTTGTATTAAGGATGCCCCGATATGAAATTTTTACACCGAAAACGAAAAGCCGGAAAAAAATAAAATAGATGTGCCACCATCTAGTGGTCGACAGTGGAGTTGCATCCAAAATAAACGGTAGAAGTAGGCCTACCACAAATGGAAGTGGGATTTACTACATTTGTATTAGGGATGCACCGATATGAAATTTTTAGGCCGAAAACCGAAAAGCCGGAAAAAAATTAAATAGATGTGCCACCATCTAGTGGTCGACAGTGGAGTTGCATCCAAAATAAACGGTAGAAGTAGGCCTACCAGAAATGGAAGTGGGATTTACTACATTTGTATTAGGGATGCACCGATATGAAATTTTTAGGCCGAAACGGAAAAGCCGGAAAAAAATTAAATAGATGTGCCACCATCTAGTGGTCGACAGTGGAGTTGCATCCAAAATAAATGGTAGAAGTAGGCCTACCAGAAATGGAAGTGGGATTTACTACATTTGTATTAGGGATGCACCGATATGAAATTTTTAGGCCGAAACCGAAAAGCCGGAAAAAAATTAAATAGATGTGCCACCATCTAGTGGTCAACAGTGGATTTGCATCCAAAATAAACGGTAGAAGTAGGCCTACCACAAATGGAAGTGGGATTTACTACATTTGTATTAGGGATGCACCGATATGAAATTTTTAGGCCTAAACGGAAAAGCCGGAAAAAAATTAAATAGATGTGCCACCATCTAGTGGTCGACAGTGGAGTTGCATCCCAAATAAACGGTAGAAGTAGGCCTACCACAAATGGAAGTGGGATTTACTACATTTGTATTAGGGATGCACCGAAATTTTTAGGGCGAAACTGAAAATATTTGTTTTTATTATCATTGCATTCATTATAATTAATCAAAATGATAATATTATGATAAAATATTTAGGCCTATTTAGCACGGGCATTTTAACAAAGCACAATATAAATTGAAATGCGTCCACACCAGACATGTTGGCAAATGGTATATTAAACACCAAACGCGGGGTGAGCATTTTCTGGCGCTGCAATTGCACTTTATAGTCAATGAACCGTAGTTCGCACCGGCGGGTATGGATGCGTGCGGTGCAGATGACGCATTTATAGGCTATTTGGAGCGGCGCACTTAAAATCAGCACGTTCACATATTCACCAACATTTAAAAATAAATACATTTCTTGGCACCAGCCAATCGGCTTTGAGAACGGACGGCAAAGTCACACACGGCGTCCTGTACAGATCTGTAGTCACCCGGAGATAGTGGTACGTGTTGACTTGTTTAAAAACTGTTGATAGCAATAGTGCTAACATTAGCTAAAGTATTTAGCACGGCCACCAGAATGCAAGTGAAAAAGTGGAAGCGCTCGAGGGACTCAAATCAAAGAAAAAAAAAGAAGGCGCTGCAGGAGAAAGAGTGGCTCACCTGTAGTGCAGTACTCGGCAGCGCTTTCTTTTTTTGACAGTTTACCAACGCGACCGTCTCCTTCCGTGCGCACAATGAAGCTGCCGGTACTCACAAGGCGGACACTCACTGCCGTGTTTGGTGTTTAATTCAAACAGACACTTGCATGCAGCGTTTTTTTTTTTTTTTTTTTTGCTTGCGACACCACAACATCCTCTTTCGGCCATATTCTTTCGGATTGAATTTTATTTGCATATTTTTGCTATTTTCGGCCGGAAATTTTCGGTCACCGAATATTCGGTGCATCGACCAAAATGATCATCATCACAATTACTCTCAGGCTGTGTTCCAAATGTCATGTGACCAAACCTGGAAAAGTGGTTAACGGACTCCATGTGCATGTTGTGACAACTAATATACGGGTTGGTGATATAATGGTTACAATTTTTTTTTTAGCACTTTCGGGTTCAAGCTGAGTTGTCACTTTTGTCTTGAGATTGAAGTCCGCTTCGGACCCTTATCACTAATCAAGCCACCATCAATTCACATTAGTTTCCTTGCATTGGCAGGGCAATATCAGTAGGTGGCAGTAATGTGCCGTAAAGCCGGTTTGCTAACAACCACTAGACACCACAGAACCAAACCATTTGCATTTAATCTTTTAAAACAGTGTTTCTACGCATTCAAATGCAATTTTTGCAATTTTTATTTCACTTTTATGTGCAATACATTTGAGTTAAATCACTATTTCAGCAGCGATTTTTTCTTTCCATATATTTAAGCGCACTGTTCAAACTACGTATAATGCTACAGTGCATGGCATACAAGTCTAAATATAGCATTTATGAGTAAAACTTAAGTCATGTTTCATTGATTTTAATGTTTTTCATGATTATGAGTAGCAATCAAAAATTCAAAATCTGAGCTAAAGGTAATGTTGCGCGGGGGGGGGGCTTTCATCCCCCATTTGTTCAGCATGCAGCCATAGAATCTATGTGCATCCTAATCTTCATCTCCTCTCCAGAAAGACGACCTTGTTTTATAACGTTTTGAGTCGCTGACTGTGTATTTATTTATAATTTGAATGTTTTAATGCAGTAAATGGACCCGTTCTCCAGGAGCGCATCGCTTACCTCCGACTTGAATTCAGCTGTATGCAAAACCTCTCTGATGCTCCAATGCCCAAAACCTGTCAACTGGGGCCTTCCCAATCTGCTGAGGAAAAAAGGAACGACCGGGGTGGCAGTGGGGGGATGGGAGAGGTCACAGGGTTGATGCAATATGGATTATGTGGATTAATCACTCCCGATTTTGAATTTCTAAACCTAAATGCGATTTATAGAATTAGTGAGCAATAAGAGCCACGATGAATTCAAATCAGACGATAATGCTGAAAATGTCTATGGTTATTTGTATTTTTTTACACGTTTAAAATTCAGCATGACTATAGAAATTTTTTTTCTCTCGTTATCTGCTCCTCCCCAATCTCCCTAATGACGTTTGGTGGAGGTGCAGGTTAATTGCAAGGTTAACTAGCGACATAGTGCAGTAGCGTGCACAGAATATGAGACCAAACACTTGCTTGGTCACAGAATATGTCCACACAATTGTTTTCGCATACCCTGCCTTTGTGTGTGTGTGTGTGTGTTCATGCACAAGGGAGGTCACACTGTACGTGTGCTTTGTTTTGTGGTGGTTTGTTTTTTTAATAGCACAAGGGTGATAAATATCAACACCAGATTGTGTGAAATGTCATCATATCATCTGTTTCTCTCATTAAATGAAGGCAGTTATAGTAGGTTTCAGATTACTCTAACCCTTTTAAACAAGAGTTTTAGGGGTTTGCTTATTGCATCATCACGTATTTGTTACTCAAGTCATGACTATATGCACGTTTTTGTTGCCTGTGAACACAGAAGATGTTATGAAAGTGTATTGCTGCCACACCAGAATATAAATTATTCCGTGTCATGTAATAATGTGACAAAATTCGAGTTCTTGATAAAACGTTATAAATTTTACTTTCGCGTTGGGCAAAACAAAACAAAGCAATTACTTCCGGTTCACATTATTGGCGGAGACGTTTGTGTCTTATAAATCAAAGTGACTAATTACATACATACATACTGTGCTGTTTTTCTATAGGCTAATTCTGTTTAAAAATACATATATATATATAGATATATATATATATTTTTTTAAAGATTTACAATTTTAGAATAAGACACAGTAGCTACTAGTCGAGCTCCGCTGACTCAACCGGAAGAACTTGCTTTGTTTTGATGAATGCGGAAGTCAAACTTTTTATGTCGTAATGTAAAATGTATCACGGCAAAACGAGGAACTTGTCAACTTAAGTTAGATTGTGAAATTGATCGCATCTTAATGTCAACTTTATCACGTAAT
This sequence comes from Vanacampus margaritifer, assembly GCF_051991255.1. Taxonomy (NCBI): domain Eukaryota; kingdom Metazoa; phylum Chordata; class Actinopteri; order Syngnathiformes; family Syngnathidae; genus Vanacampus; species Vanacampus margaritifer. The sequence continues at coordinate 7,559,000 of NC_135432.1, read as the reverse complement.
ATCATGACCGTGAACGTTTTTTTTCCCTCAGGTGTGGCAGCAATCCGCTTTAGTAATATAAACATCAAATGCTCAACGAATGAGGTTTCACACATTATTGTCTTCATGCCTTCCATATGACGATTATTTCTGTGTTGTTCTTGACGTGGATATTGTACTATACCTGGAATTGTAGTTGTGCAGCTGAGGAGTCAACAGAAACGGAGCAATGGATGCAGCTCGTGACATTTACCAGATACCATCAAGGACTTCCAGATAGTTCTCCATATTAGCATTGATGCTCACAGTCGCTCAAGTGCCTCGGTATTATCGATATGTGTGTGCGACGTCTTTTTTTTTTCTTCCATAATTTCATTTCATTTACGATATGCTCATGCACTTGTTTTTGTAAATAAAAAAATAAAAAACCTCCCACTTACCGAACAGAAGTGCGTACATTATTTTAATGCAAATTTTTCGTCAACATATACCTTCCCTCGACGTTAGTGTGTGCATACGCTTTTAGAAAAACATGCAAGAGAGGAGCACAACGTTACACTCAAGTACACAACAAACTGCAGTGCGCGCGCAAGTCCACTTGCAAGCTTTCGAAAACCGGTGCTGGTCCAAATGGCTCGCTTGCTCGCTCGCTATAGGTCTGTGCATTTCTCCTTGGAGGGGCCCCTTGCATTGAAATCAGCGGGCCGCGGCCTGATCGTGGAGGACAGCTTACTAGGCCCCTTGGATTGTTCCCAAGGAACAATGGATTCCTTTGTCGACGCGTTTCTTTTTCTCGGCGCGCACAATGCTAAAGGGTCCTTCTGGCTCTTTGCACTTACGAAATGTTTACACCTCTTTATGTGCCTCTCAAAACAAGTAGTATAGAAGAGTGTGGGAGGTTTAGAGGCGAAAACGCAGCGGAAGATGTTTTCTTTTTCTTTTTCTTTTCATCCCAAATTCTTTTGCATAAAATATCTTGCATTTAACATTCTTTTAATAGCAACGGAGCACCTGTGTTTTTGTCTGGTTAAGTCCAAATCCCCCCAAAATAATTCAATAATGTACTGTAAATAGAAAAGTGGTATAATAAGTAGATCAACACAAAGTAGGTAGTGTAAATGTTTACAAAAACAATAAATAAGTAGGCTATAATATCTACTCATAAAAACACATTACTAACAGCAACAAAGCAACAAATGTAAAGATTATATGACTCATTAGTGAAACAGCAAACTCAATTTGACTTTACAATCATTTTTTTGCACGCTGTAAAAGTTTAGCTGTCTTAACAAGGAGTAGGTTTTCTATAGCAAGCTCGATTTAAAAAAAAAAAAGTATTTATTTTTATTTATTTATTTTACAGTGTATCAAATAATGGACAAATCAAGAGAGGTAATAATAACAAAGGACAAAAAAACTGGCTGTATCATTTCTGGACGTGCAGGTGCATCAAGGTGTGTTGGGGAGGGTCTTCCGTAAGCAAGAAGCAACTTGTATGAAGACGATGAGCATGTGCATAACGAGCTGCGGGGTCGCAGCTCCTCGTGACCTCGCACCCCCCCCACACCTCCCCATGAATAGAAGCAGAAGCTGCAGATGCCCAGCTGTGCCTACTCGGGCCTTCAACTGCATTTGCCAAATCGCGATGATGTTTTCCTGCGTGGGAAACCCCCCAAAAAAGTCCACGCTTGCACCTCACATTCACATAGGTCGTCATCATCATCATCATTATATATATATATTTTTTTTATCAGTACTATTTGTATTATTATTGTTGTGGTTATATCCTCATTATTATTATTATTATTATTATTATTATTATTATTATTATTATTATTATTATTATTATTATTATTATTATTATCCATCCAGCCATTTTCTTAACGAACTGGTTGTATTATTATTATTATTATTGTTGTTGTTTTTATTGCTGTTTTTATTATTATTATTATTATCATTATTATTTTCATTATTATTATCATTATTATTTTTCTCTATATAGCTGCAAAACTTGAGTAAATCTTCCTGTACATTATTCTTCTTGTTTGTCGTTTAAAAGAAAATATATAATATATAGAGCCAGATGACTCACTGTGTGTGTGTGTGTGTGTGTGTGTGTGTGCGTGTGTGTGTGTGTGTGTGTGTGTGTGTGTGTGTGTGTGTATGTATACATATATATATGTATATATATATATATATATATACACTGTATAGGAGTTTATTTTTTCACTGGTTGCAATTGAGCATTATTATCTGATGAGAATGATAATAATAATAATAATAATAACAATAACAATAATAATAATAATAATAATAATAATAATAATAATAATAATAATAATAATAATAATAATAATAATAATAATAATAATAATAATAATCACAAGTGTTTGAATATATGTTGCAAAATGTAATATTTTTTTTCTGTGTGATTAGCTTTAACATGCTAGCTCGCTTTTGCGCGCGCACATTTTGCGCCCATTTCCGGATTTGCGTCAGCCCTCCACATTTGACATTTCAGCGCGGTCGCCAACCTGCATCTTTACATCTTTTGGTCCACATGGTGAGTAGTGGTCTCTCTTTTCCCTCGCAAGCAGCACACTTCTCAAGTCCAGGGGCCACAGCTCGCACAACTGGGGCCGACTCGCCTCTCTCTTTTGTTGGGGCCATTGTGGGGGTCTGCGTATTGGGATTGTGGGGTGGGGGGGGGGGGTGTAACGAGGGGAGCTGCGACCCCCCGATGGGGGTGCATTTGCTGTCCAAAGACCGTTAGACAGCAGCAGCGGCTGAATGAATGGGGGCCTGCGTTGCATTGTCATGCACGGGGACAACTCACCCCCCCCCCCCCCCTCCATTGAGTCGACCCAGAGGAGGCCGCAGAAGAAAAGCTGCACTCCAGCTCACCCGCTCACTCTCGACAGTCGCTTTTCCTTTACGGCCAGCTCGCAAAACGGGAGATTGTTGATTGGGCTGAAATGTCGGCGGAGAAGAGCACAAAATAAAAAAGGACCCGAGGAGCGTCAGCCTACAGGATGAGGATGACACGACGAGAATGAGAACACCAACAAAGGACTTCGGCCTAGGATGGATTTTTGTTTTGTTTTTGGGCTTCGTCGATGTGGAACCAACTAGCCTTGCGTCAAATATAAATGCAGGCAGTTGGTTTTGAGATGTAGATGTGGAAGGAGGCAGCCAATAGATATTCTTTAAAAAAAAAAAAAGAGTTAATCATTGCATGTGGCCCAGCTAGCCTGCATTTGCGATTCTATATGGCTCAAGAATGGAGAGTAAATAGCAGCTAAAGGCGCTGCAAGGTTGGTCTTTTGCGCCTCTTTGTTCGCACACCGTGGGAGGTGGACACAAGCTACAAGACAACAATCGGGGGAAAATGGAAATCGAATTCCATCTTCTTCCGGGGCACAATTTCTGTAGTCCTGTAATACGTGGAATGGACAAAAAAAGAAGAAGCTCAAATTCAAGTGAGCTAAAATACATTGAGGTGACTATAGCCTACATTCAGCATAAAGTGGGAGTTGAAAGACCCCCCACGCCCCCCAAAAACATTTTATTTAATTAGATCGATTTACTTCATTGATATATATAGTTTACAATAATGTTAAGAGTCATCCAAATACAGAACAGAATGAGCTCCAGCGTCTTTTTCATCATAACTACGTAAGCTATTTAATATTTGTATTTATTTACTATATAGTTTGACTTCACGTGACGTTCCAGTCCGCCGTCATTTCCATCACAGACGCGACGAACGTCCGTCACCTTATTTTGATGCTTTGCGACGTGTGCGCGTGGTCACATCTTCAGCTTTTATCACAAGGCCGCAACATGCGGAACGTGCACCTGCTGGTGCGGGACGTAGACCCCCTCGTGGGTGGGGGGGTGAAGGGGTGCTTGTAAGGACGGGGTCGCGTTATATTTGGACGTCCGGCGTTTCCCGAGCGGAATGTGGAGCAACGTCTTGCATGTTGCGCGTATGTGCGCGCGCGAGTCTGTGCGGAATGTCACGCCGTTTTCAAGGACGTTCTCGGGGCTGATGAGGATTTGCTTTTAATGGAGGGGAGGTGAGGAGGAGGAAGTGGAGGAAGAGGGGAGGGGGGGGGGAGGCTGGCCCAGTGTGCGTGACGTCACTTTGTGCCCATGTAATCCTTTAGCGCTGAAGCCCAATCAGCATGAGACTCGCGGTTGTCTAGGACGGGAAGAGCGGGGCGCTCTAATCCGGGAGTTGCTGGATCACACAGCCCGACGCCGGGAGGGGGACACAAGAGCAGGCAAAACGAGGGACAACATCCGTGCAGGGCCGGAGCCCCGAAATGGGTCACGATTGCATCAGAAAGGAAGCGTTCGCGTTTCGAGGAGGAGGAGAAGACACCAGCCAGCATCTTCTTCCCGCTCGAACATTTCGCTCCAAAAGCATCCTTCAGACAAGGAAGCATCTTGCACAGTGGACACGTCTCGGAACATTCGAGCCGAATTTGAATGGGACGTACAGTAATCTTCACAGCGGGACGGATGGTGACTTCGATAAGAACATCGTGGTGCTGTGCTGACAGCTCTTTATACGCTTGCTGTTTTTTTTGTTTTGTCCTTGTCCTGAATCGGAAGTAGGACAATGCTACGTTTTGCGTAAACAGGTGCAAATGTGAAGACAGATTGATTTTATTTTTGATTTTTTTTTAGGCGCAACGCGGTGTAAATGAGCTTCGGCGCCGAATGGTGGCGCAGTTCCGCCTACATAGGTTTGCGTTGAATCCAAAGTGGCGCATTCTTGCCAGTGCGGGCTATAAATCGGCTTTCGAATTTGCTTGTGAGCGCCAGATTGGAATTTCAAATCGGCTTTCAAAGATGTGCGCGTGTCACTCCAGTGTGTGCGTGTGTGTCTGCATCCTCTTTTTGGCGGGCGCGAGCTCGACGTTGGTTCGGGGCTCACGGTTTTTTTTTTGTGTTTTTTTTTTTTTGGGGGGGGGGGGGTCTTCGAAGAATTGGTTGTCACTCTGCGTGTTCACAGCGGACCTTGATTTAATGTCCAAACAATTAAGGCACGCGGTGAATGCCAAGAGAGGAATCGACATGGCTTCGTATGTTGTATGCGTCGAGGAGCACTTTGACCTCGTTCAACTTGTAGTGTGAGTGGGATTGGGGGGCTGGAGGGGGGGGGGGTGTCGGTGTATTGTCACTGCGTGCTCGGAGCGTGTTGCTTTGCCGTTCCAACGGTGCAATGCGTACATGCAGTTGTTGTTTTCAATGAGGTCACTGCGTCGCCGCTGATGTCGTCTTTCAACGTCATTTGCATCAAAAGTTGGCCCCAGGGAGGAAAAGAGGCGATTCGGCACGTCGCGATTGATTCTATTGAGGTGATGATTCTGAATTTAAAACTGATTACTGCTTCAAATCATTCACTTTTGGAGTCTGCATTATAGCCTCGAAAATAATACAGCCAACTCTTTGAATTGTTTGTGGCAAATTTCCAATGCACTAGTAAGAGCAACTATCCGCACATTGTACCTTGCGTGTGGCTCCAGGGCTGAGGCAGGCAGGCTTTGGTTGGTTCCACATGAGCTTGAAGAGATTCAAAGTGACGACTGCAGTGAAGACGCGCTGGAGTCGGTGCAGAGAAAAGCCAAGTCCTTCCGTCGCCATCTAGTGGCTACTTCCTGTCAGTGCACACAAGATGGGATTTTAGTCGACGTTTATTTGGAGGCAAAGCTTAACGAGAATGGTAAATTGGACGTGTACGATTTGACAATGTTTTGAACTTTTATACTTTCATATTGTACGCTTTTTTAAATTAAAAATGGTAATGTGTATTGCTTGGGTGGCCATTTTTTTTATTATATTAATAGTAAGCCATCAATATATTTAATCTTAAACACGGTAAGAATATATTGAAGTTTATCCGAGTATAACGTGTTTTGTTGTTTGTTTTATGTTTTGCATTTGACAAATAAAGTCTTCAGCTGCACCAAATCTTCTGTATGTTATTTGTGTATAGAAACGACACCAGCGTGTTTTTAACGATGTGAGGAAATCTTTAGGTGTGAAAACTTGGGATGAGATTTTGAAAGCAACTTTTAAAAATCCATAATTAGGCATTTGTTTAAAAAAAAAATCATCAGCAGTTAAAAAAGAAACCGTTCAGGTCATGACACCACAAGCAACACAACAGCTGTTCAGCACCACGGATAGCTCCACGCAAGGCCCACTCTTGACAACCGGAAGGGACAATCCTGAACAAAAAAACAAGATTGTATTTAAACCTAAAACTAAATCCCAGTAAGAATATCCCATCCAGCGACTATCTTATTTTCCTCCCGCAATTATTCTAATAGGTAAGAAACACCAGAATGTGTCTTGTGGTCAATGAAAACTCAACTTTTTTACTGGTCATCTTTAAAGGTGTGTTTTAAAATAATCCAAATGTATTAACAATGCATTTTTATCCAGAATTATTACCAGAAGCGACACGAGGCTCGACGAGAGACTGTGAGGTCACTTGAGGTTAAGGCTCCTTGACAACACACACAAACGATCAAGAGTTAATCATTTCTGTATTGACAGTTTATTCAGGCTTGATTTCTTCTAGCAAGAAAAAAAAGATACATCTGTTGAACTACTTCGGTTGAGAATTGTCATTTCATATTTATCGTTATTTGTGATACATCCGCTCATGGCTAATCTCACTCCTCGGCTGTTGACTGTTAATGCACTACATCAACACAAGCACCTAATGACCCCCCGACCTCCGCCCAACAAGGACAAACAAAAACAACACCCCTAACCTTTCCCACCTCTCGAATGGAGACAAGCAAAATTATGTGAAAGCCTTTCATTATGCAGTTGGGTCAAGCAACGATGACGACAGTTTTCTGTCAAGAGGTCAGTTCCAAATGGAAACCAGACTTGACAGGCAGATAAAAAATATGTTGCAGCGTCACAAGTCCACTCAGACAAGAGTTAAGTGACTCGAGCTTTTCCTCTAATCCACACTTTCAAGCCAGGGGAATTGAGAATCACGCTGTGAAAATGATACGTGCACAACTGCGTTAAATAGACATTTTCATTAGTATAATATTGCTGGCAAAAATCGTCATTTTCAGGAGGTTTGTTTAACCACTGACATTGCATAATCAAAAAGAGCAAGCCATTTCTAACACTTTAGATTGCTCAACTGTTTGTGAAAATATCATCCACAAGTATTGAATTTTGATAAAATATGAATTTTACTAAATTGTGACTCGGCGCGCTACCAGCGATATGTTCTGTGTGTCCCCACCAGTTCAAATACAGTATACAGATGAATATTGTGTAAAACTAAATTTTACATTTACAAAACTAACTAAAACAAAATATAGTTATAGTGAAAATGTCCTTTTGTTTAGTCTTTGGTAATTAATTGAATGCATGAGCCTTTGGGGTCGATTTTAAATATGATTTAAGTATATTTATTTCGCTATTAACCAAAATAAGGACGTTTGAAAGTGTGTCGCACGTAAGTGACGTCACACAGCAACAGCCAATAGAAAAGCACCTTCAACAGTCGTCACTCCTAGCTGACAATTGCGTGTTTGACTTTTGGCTCAAATGGCTCCCCTTGCCTGCCTTTTCATTTAATTCAGCTGAAACGCAGTGCTAGGTAAGAAGCGCGTTACTTTTTTCATTTTATCGTGGTATTAAATCTTACATACAAGTGATACTTTTTTTAAAAAACGAAAACTAATACTAAACTAAATAAAACTAACCCAAATTAAAAAAAACAAACTCAAAACAACATACAAACTCTAATGACATTTCCAAAACTATAATAACCCTGTTGTGGCTTAAGAATTAAGAAGACTAAAGCCTCGTTTCCACCGACGGTCTCTACACCAAAAAGCAGTACGTCTCCCACTGCCACAGCCGCGACCCAGGAGCCCCTCCTCACCTCGCCAGTGACGTCACACTAAAGTGACCGCAGCTAGCGTGCAACTGCACACACAGGCAAAATCAATGGAGAGCGCGTATGTGTCTTTTGTACCCGGTGGTTGGTTTGTGGTTGTTTATTTTAGCCACAAGACATCGAATTAATTTTGCAGCAACCAGAAGACTGCATTCAATGATGTTTAAAAAAGGTTTGCACCTCCTCAAAAGCCCAAACGTTAATCTCGTCGTCATTAATGGCAGCGGTTTTTCCGGGGTTTGCGCAGCTACACATTGATGACATGTCTCGAACCAATCATTGGCCTTCAAAATAATTATGTCACGCTTTGGAACTGCAAAAGAGTAGATACCAGAAAAAGAGAGTAGTATAGAGCCGGGTGGATTTGTTGGTGGAGATGGGGCTAAATGACAAGTAGAGTAAAGTAGATACCAGCGGTGGAAAGGAGGTTTTATATATCCGTTTTCATCAGTCTCAGGGTTCCTTTTGTTCTCTACCGCCATCTGCTGTCAACTGAAAATGACTTCAAAGTGCCCTGGGCTCGCATTGCCAACATCAAGTGACCAAACCCAGAAAAAAGGTGAGCTGTGACACCTGCAATGCGAGCCCGAGGCCGCTTTGAAATAATTTTCAGTCCACAGCAGATGCTGGTATAATACAAAATGGCAGCAACCTGAGATGGACGATAACATGGATTAATCGTAATAGATCGAAAATGTATTGTGTTCGTGTAGCAAACAAAATGATTTCACGTTCAGCCGCAAACAAAGCAACAAAAAACACAGCAACCACTTTTCATTTGTTTCTCTTTTCTTACTCGATCGTAAATCACTTACAGTTATTAGGTTATACATTTTTCGACTTTCTCCATGAATATATAGGCTCCTACGTTAAAGCTTAGCATGACAATCAACATGAGACTTGGCAAACTCAAGTTCGGAGGAGGGACGGGCAAAAACAAACAAACATGAGGATTAAGACAGAATGGTGACAAATAGAGCAAGCCCTTCCCCAATTTGGTGGATCCAAAAAAAAAAAAAAAAGCAACGACATCATGACATTTTGATTGTAAAAACTGAAAGTGGTGGTGGATGCAGCATCCAAAGAAAAAGCAACAAAGAGGGACAAAAGATGTGGAGAGAACAATTTGATGTTTTTTTGTTGTTTGTTTGTTTGTTAAAAGGGCGATCGATGGTCCTGGCTTTTGGAGGACTTTTTTTTTTTTTTTTTTTTAAAGTTCTTTCCCAGAATCCTCCTGTGAAATGTCTCGAGTCTTGTGTGATGTCACACGATCCCTGATTTCTCCAGCAGTGTCACTGTTAGCAGTTCAATTAGTGGGCAGGAAAAACAAAATACACTAGAGCTCCAGAGAACAGAAATTAAAGTTGTCAGTAGTATGCCCAAAAAAATAGAGATTTTGTAAATCTGAATGAAAAATAAATCACTGAAGTTTTTTTTATTTTATTGTTATTAATATGCTCTTCCAAGTTGCCTTCAGGATGCTCCAATCTTGTTAGCAGCTAGACCTCTACAACTTGCCAATGCTGCCCCCACGTGGACAAATAGTGGTAGGACATGGCCATTCCTGATTGTACGGAGATAAAGTGGCAGATTTATTCTGTGGGACGCAGTCAAACCCTGATGCAGCTGAGGAGATGGTGGGCGCAGGAGACAACTCGGGCGAGATGTTCAGAAAATTTTGTTTTTTTTAAACGACATTAAATTTGAAGTGGGTGGAGTTCAAGGTCATTCATAGCACACATGAAATCAACTCAAATCCCTGCACAAGAAGTGTTGCATGTGGGGTAGAAGGAACACGGGGAAAGGGAAGGACAAATTCATTGATGTCAAAAAATTCCCAGAATTGGAGAGGACAACACGAAGGGCTTGTTTGCATTTCATTTTCTTCTGTCTCTTAAATCAATTGTGTCCTAGTGTAACTTGATCAAGCCGAAAATAAACGTCCTCTATTGTTTATTCCTGTTTTGGCGCTCCTGTTGGGGGAAAAAAATGACAAAAAACAAAAACACAAAGTGACATCAGTTTCAATACAAGTCAAATACAAATCGACACTAACAGGTTGAGAGAAAAAAGTTGTCTGACCTGATCCATGCGAGAGCGGCTCTGAATCTGAGCAGGTTCAAACGTCTATGAGGAACAAAAAAGAAAAAAGAAAAAAAAAAAGGTTGTGAGCAGAAACGGGGAACCGAAATGTTAGTTTGATGATGTGCTTGTGCTCAGCAATCGCAGCGCAACATGAACAATCAGATGAATCACTTTTGCTACATGTTACAGTGCCACCCTGATTTTTTTTTTCAGTACTAGAATAAAGTGTAATTGCACATCCACTACAGGCAAATGATACAATTTATAGTCGTACCGGAGATGAGGTTTAGTGTTTTCTTCTTCTTGGGAGGGCGTAACAAAAAAAGTAAAAATACAATAAAATTGAGAGGCACTGGTATAACCGTATATGTCTTATACTGCCCCCTGGTGGCCAAGGCACACCAGAAAGAACAGCAAAACACAATTTTTTACTATATTGTTTTATTAAGTACAATATTATGGAGTGCTGTTTTTCTTCATTATAATACACAGTATTTTTGTGTTGGTTGGGGGGGGGGGGGGGTTGCACAATACTCAACTCGACTCCACCGCCCCCAGCCAATAACATCATTTAAAAGGCGTTACTGTTAAAAACAACATAATTTCCTGTCTGGCCCTGAGTGGCTCTTGCACTGGACCGGAACGTGCCACATCCAATATGGCTACCACATCTTCTTGGCGGCCAGCATGTTGAGGTGGTAGCCATATTGTATGTGGCTCAGACAGAATCCTACAGTGCATCTCTTTGAGATGACATCCTCAACTCCATGAAAATATTTTAAGATGATCACGTGGGTGTAATACTGGTTCCTCGATTAAAAAAAAACAAAAAAAAAAAACAAAGAAAAAAATATATACTGTATATTTTTTTCCTGCCTCAAGTACCCGTTAATTTGGCGTGCACCTTCGGGAAAACGGTCAAGCCAGCTGCAGCAACACTTCTGCAAGCTATGAATGACAGTGTGAAGGCCAACTTTAAAATAAACCTTTCCTTATCAAATAAAATACAGTATGGTCATCAACACCTCGGAATGCTTTTATTTTTGAAGTTGTTCCCGGCAGTGTATGGTGGCATTCTTGACTCGTCTTCCCGACTGTAGTTTATATTGTTGTCACAAACTGTTGCCAACAACGTCAACACAGCGTCATCCTGGAATCTCTAATTTTGTTTTTATTTACATTGATATAGTTTTTTTTTTATAAACATTTTGAATTATATCTTCTATATCAGTTTTTATTTTGCCTTTTTTTTTTGTGTGGCAGTTTTGGTCCTCCATACTACGGTGCCGGAGAAAAAACACACTTGGCAAGACTACCACCAATTACTACATTCGCCAAGTCGTTCTCCTTCAGATAGCTGTAGCAGAAAGATGGCGGCAAAACATGTCAGCCTCCTGTAATGTGCGGCGCTACCCATGTAATATAATTGGCTATTACTGTCTTTTTTTAAGTGTTAAGTCAGCACATGTACACACATCTCTCTAAAAAAATCTGAGCTCGCAAATCATCAGTCAAGCCAATAAAAATGTTGCAATAAATCAATAATATGTTCTATGCAGCCTCACTAGTTTAAAGACGGTATTCTGGTTAATATTGTGTTAGTTGAATATGGGTTAAGCAGCAAAATCTAGCAGTTTTTATCTTTATCAGGAGGCGGCCATTTTGCTACTTGATGTCGAGTGTAAGTGACATCACAGTTGCTCAGGTAACAACCAATCACAGTTCAGCTTCAGAAAACAGGTGAGCAGTGACTGGTCGTTACTTGAGCCGCGAGGAACTGTGATGTCCTCTTCAGTCGACAGCAAGTAGCAAAATGGCCGCCGCCTGAGATAAAAATGACTGGATTTGGCTTCATTACTCATATTCCACAAATGTAATATTAATCAGAATGTTATGTATAGACTAGTGAGGTCACATATAACATATTACTGTCAAGAAATATTTAAAGTTTGAGTTTTAAGATTAAAACTAAATTGTGAGCTTTACTCATGCTTTTAAACACCCTGCCCATTATTTCATACGCAAACGTACATCCCGAAAATGTTGGTTTGTGAGGCAAGTGCACCCACCTTGCGCACCTCCTCCTCTTCTTCCTGTCTCTTCTCGTAGTGAGAAAAGTCATCAAAGATGGAGGTGGTGTGTTTGTAGGTGGTGATGATCTTGAGCACCTGCTTGGCCTTCTCCAGCGGAACCTCCTGCGTGTCTCGCGAGTTGGTCACCGGCTTGTTGTCGTTGTTCTCCAGGCGGATGTGACGCAGCTGGCTATTCGGCACGTCCTTAACAAACAACCAGCCCACGTCAAACTTGCCCTTCCACTTGTCCTGCGCCCAAACGCCGGCGCTGGTGCCGTAGTCCACGGGAGAGCGCATCTCGGCCACGCCGCAAAAATGGCCGCTGCCGTTGACGCTGAAGAGCAGGTACACGGGGCCTTTGCCGCTCATGGCGCGGAAGGCCGAGTCCAGTCGCTTGTTGCCGTGCTCCGTGCTGCACCAGATGGAGTACTTGATGGAGCGGTGGATGTCGTCTTCGGAGTAGCTCTTGATGATGAAAACGCGCCCGTTCTTCAGGTTCCATTCAAAGTCCTTCGGGTTGTAACTGTGGTTGGCACGGAGCTTCTCCAGCACCGGGTGGGACTCGCCACCAGGTCCCTGGTTGGCACAATTTGGGGGGCCGCAGTTTGCGCTGCCTAGCATACCCATCATGCCGCTACCGTCGTGGCCGGGCCCGTAGACTTGGTTGCGGTTACGTGGGGCCACCCAACGAGTTTGGGGCTGCGGGGGCTGGGTGTGGTTTTGGTAGGGCTGATGGGGTGGCGGGTGGTGCTGGTGGTGGGGCGGTTGGTGCTGTAAGGCCATGGGCTGCATCTGAGGCTGCACCAGAGACTGCGGAGGCTGCATGGGGGCCTGATGGGGGATGGCGTGATGCAGACCGAAAGGCTGCTGTTGCTGCGCCGCCGGGGCCACTTTGGTCACGGGTCCCTTTTCCCAGGTGCCAATGTTCAGGTTGTGTTTGATGGGCGGTGGGGGCAGAGCCCCCCCGAGGTTGGCCAACCCCGGCTTCACCTTCGCTTTCAGCTGCTGCGGTTTGGCGGGCTTGCTGGCGATGGCTGCCCAGGAGGCGGGTTTGGGTGGGGGCATTCCGATGGGCGTGGCTCCGTTCCCCGCCGCCGCCACGCCGGCTCCGCCGATCACCGAGCCCACGGCCTTGACCGCCGACGCCTGGCCGACGACGTCCCCCCCGATCTTCAAACCCACCATGCCCTGCTCCAGGCTGTTCATACCGGGGGCTTTGTTGAGGGTGTCACTGTGAAAGCCCGTCTGCCCGTCGGGCACGAGCGTGCCCCCGAGAGAGCTGGGCGGGTAGCTGTAGCTGCCGCCGTAGGCTGAACTTTGAGTCTGCTGGCCCTGGGAGCCGCTCGTCCCCCAGGCGGAGAAGGCGGGGTTTTCGGGGAAAAAATTAAACCTGTGAGGGTAAATGCTGCTTCCCAGGCCGCCCGGCTGGCCGAACACCGTGTCCGGCATGAAATGATGGTCGCCATTGCTCAAGGGTCCGTAGGGGGTGAGGTAAGGAATTGGAGGGTCCCCGCCTGTGGACCAGGGAGCCTCGCTGAGCGGGTACGGAAAGCCGATGGAGGGAGCGTAGTAACTGGACAGGTAAGGATCGGTGATGGACTGGTAGCTGTTGTTCTTGATGCGCGACGTGAGCAGAGAAGCAACATTAGCACATAACATCATGTCATATTGGTTTTAATCTTACGAAATAGGATTTACCTGAGTTGATTGACCTGTGAGGTATGGCTCAAAGTCGTTGTCATGGACTGTCTCCTTCTGATGCAGTGAACCATTTTGCACTACCGACAAATACATCAAAACATTTTTTAAGGACACAAACCTTGGACAAACAAAAAAATTAATCAGTTAAGCAATCAGTCGATAAAAATGCCCATCTCGGCAGTCTGCCGCGCACGTCGTCATAGCAACAAATGAAGGGATTTTGCCCTGGAGAGACAAACCTTCCAGCTAGCTTAGCGACAGCTACAAGACGCTGGTATGAGACAAAGAGGGTGGATTTACCGGACCAAAACGCACAAAAAGAAAAAAAAGAAAAACCTTTCATAAGTAGGAATATTTTTGGTTCTATTTTCCAAATGTTTTGTAGTAGCACAGGCTTCGACCTCCACAAAAAAGTCAACCAAATGAAATGAAGAGCAATGAAGACTTGACGAATGCTGGTTTTCGTCAGGGTTCGCTCAAGGTTGCAAAAGTGTGAAAATATGTTTTTGCCAGACATTTCCAAACAGTTTTTTTTCTTGTTGCCATCAAATTTAAAACATAAAGAAAAAGTTGTGATTATTTGTTTGTCCGGAAATCCCCCCCCCCCCCCCCCCCACACACACACTTATTATTATTATTATAGAAAACACAATGAATGTTTATCCTTGTTATTTTTATGAAGATTTTGTTAGGTTGGATTTTTATCTCCCTTGTCTCCGCCCCCAAATTCAAGCCAATTATACATGGATTTTTCCTATTCACAGACCAACCCAGTCCAGTATTTATTTTAAAACGAAAATCAACTTTAAGATAAATAAATAAATAAAATCGGTTGGGCTGTACTCATTTATGTTGAAGACTGTTTCCGGCTCTAAAATGAAGACAATGCAGTCGTAGCTCACCTTTAGAAGCTTGTCCCTTTGATCGCTGGATTCACGTGTGAAGAAGAGGAAGGGGACGTGGCGGGTGGGGAAAAAGCAGAAAAGATATGTTAACATACTGTGAGATCGTACCCTTTTAATCAAAGAGCGATTCCCAACCAACGGGTCGTTGCTCATGAGTGTGCAGTAACAGATCACCAGGTGTGCTGGCAGGAAATGATGCAATAAAAACTTCCTATGCCAGCGATGTATAATGACAGGCAGAACAATTAAATATTCTTATGCTAGAGAGCAAATGCAAAATGCAATTACCCTGCAGTGTGTATCCACCTGTTGACGTTCATACAACTTTGCGTCCTGATAAACAAACGGGCTCAGATTTCCAGTCAATTCATGAGTAAACTGAGACAAGATCCTCATTATTTCAGTATGTTCAGTATGACAATATGGTACAATTTTTTTTATTTTATTCTATCGTTTGTTTCTTGTATTGTAATATTATGACTATGTATAATTCTAATTCATCTCGTAAAATTTTGATTTTTCATGTAATTCTACAACAACTGCTGTCTTGTTTTTTAATGTAATATTATGAGTTAATTGTCTTGGAAATTATTAGATTGCTTTTGTTTCTGTACAAATGAATTGATTCCTGTCAAATTCTTGATTTTTTGTTTAAAAAATTTGACTTGATTCCTGTCAAATTATTATTATTTTCTGACAGTATTTCGACTTTATTGTAATGTTTTTTTCCACACTATGGCGACTTTATTGCTGTTTGATTTTAATTTATTTATTATTTAATATACAGCATATTTCGCCTTGGATTTTTTCTGGTAATATTTCAATTTTATTGCAGTGTCGTGATGTTTTCCACATAGTATCACAACTCTGTCATATACCTGTAATTTGATTTCGTCACCGTATGACTATGATTTCATGAACAAATCGAAGTTTTGCTTGTAAAATTGAGACTTTACTCTCGCAAAATGACGTATTTTTTCTTGTCGGAAAAAAAAAAAATCTAACTTCAGGGATACAACTGCTATGTCGTTTTTTGATTAATATTTAGGCCTACTCAGCTTCTGCATTTCAATGTTGGTCGTACTCCGAGAGCCAAATCTGTCTTTGGGGTATTAAAAGTTTTTGAGTGTCACTGTGCAACATCATGACAGAAACGCTGCGATTCAGCAGTGTTTTACTGGTTAGCTTTAGCATTTGGGGAAGCCGCTGGTCTCGGCGTTAGTGGTGTGTCGGGACATTTTTTCCCCCTCTCTCTCTCTTTAGCACGGAACCGCGCAGGTATGATTCGCCAGAACGTGTCGAGCGACACGATTTCTCCTGGACTCAAGTTGCGTGAACGCTTCCAAGTTGCTGGCGATGTCGAGCGCCTCCGAGGAGCAGACAGCCCCCGTAGGTCGCTCGCTAAAGTTAGCAGGCGGCTAGCTCGCCAGCTCTCCACAGGCGAGGCGATTTGGCGTGTCCTACCTGAGGGTCAATGCTTGTGGCAGACATAATTCATGAAGCAAGTCCCTGGATTTTCTCAGAGCCCGGCCCCGCTGACTGGATTTCAAGCTCCGGGATGTGTGAAGCGAGTTGGCAGCTGCCAGGCTGGAGTTGCCCACTTGTGCTGCCTGTTAGCAGTGTGGCTAGCGAGCAGTGCTAGTAGCTCAGCTGTGCTGCTCCCTTTCCGCTGTGCGTCTTCCCTCAACTTGCACGTTTCCTCCTCGCAAAAAGAAAAGAAAAGAAAAAAGAAGTCCTTCGTGGAGTTTTCAAGTTATGGCAATGAGTCACAGCGGGGATATCCTGGCGCAGCGATGTCTTTCCTCGTCGTTTTTTTTACTTTGACGATTTGATTCCAGGGAGCGAGCGAGCGAGAGAGAGCCCCCTTGTGTTACGTTAAAGCCCAGTACAGTACGAGACTTCCCCAATGGCTGCTCCACACACTCGGGCCGCCGACACGGTTGCACTTCCCCTCGTACGCGCTGGGGGCGAAAGTTTTTTTCTTTTCTTTTTTTCTTCCAAATACAAACAAAAACAGGGACAATCCCATTACAATAATTTTGCAAATTCACATAACGAGTACAATCAAACAAACAACAATACAGGACATTACCATTTCAAATAAAGGACAGAAAGGGCAATGGAAAAAAAAATAAAAATCACAAGTAGAGTATTTCAATAAATGACGCCAGTCTTGCTGCATTCCTGGCATTAATAAGTAACAGCGAATTATTGTAAGATTTTAATTCCTTTTCCCAATGAGCAATATTTGTTTTTGTTCTAAAGAAACGACATTTGTGTATATATTGTTTACCTAGTAAAATAATATTGTTTATGCAAAAAAAAAAAACAGGCGGCAGCAGTGATACTTCACGTTCTACTGTACATTCCAGTTTAATGTTCAAACAAAATCAAAATAAAATTGGATAATAAATAAACGCGTCATGAAATATGTAATTATTTAAATACTTATTTTTATTTCCATATTTAATTATTTCACTATCTAATGTTGTCTTGTGAGCCTTGTTTTATACTTAATCAGTTTTAAATCTTTATTGTCAGTGACATGTAAAGCAGTATTTATACAGTAGTGTACATTTGATCATGTTTTTAATATGTAAATTAACATTTCAGATGTAATTTTTTCCTTGTGGAACGTAGTGCCGCCTTTTCACCATAACCATAACGTTTGATTCATTTTATTTCATCTTTAAGAACAGTTTTTAAAAAAACAACTTTTATTTATATGCATTTTAAATGCAACTTTATTACTTTATTATGGACACAATAGGTCTATAATAGACATTGCAAAAATGCATACAAAGCATGGAATACAAAAGGGGGTTATGTCTTAAAAATGTCAAAAGCAATAGCAAAATTACTTTTTATTTGCAAAACATTTTAGTAGAAGTATTACTTAGGTACATATTTATTTCTTGTAATAATACAACCCTCCCTTCCCCTAAAAATATTTCCATAATATTTTAATATACTGTATTCCTGTATATTTGTAATTTGAAGTTTTTTTGTGTACTTCTTTTTTGGAAAATGTGTCTTTTGTTGTTGTTAAGCATTACAACTGATGCCTTGTTCTCACTAAACATTTGGGCCTTTTGTATTTTAATGTTGGTCAAAGTGGTAATTTCTCAGCAAAGTATTTTTTTTGGGGTGGTCCAAAACTTTGACAACCACCACTTAAGAAAAGTATATTTTTTAAACAGTTTGGCATGATCGTTAGAGGTGGAGCAACATGGCCTGTTTGGTCAGTCACTCAGTGAGCCGCCAATGAGAAATCATTCCAGCATTGTGTGCCCCCCCCTCCACCCCCCACCCCTTTCCAGAACGAAGGCCACCATCCAGGCCCCCACACAACATCGTATGTCAACTGCTGTCTTTCACTTGCTTTGAGCGTGCGCTCCACTATGGACGGCAGAAGGGATGCGGGGCACAGCACAAACACGGACAGGAATCCCCACCATGACCGATGACGGAAGCAACATGCTCTACATCCTGGAGGAGCCTCAGATGCGGCGGGAAGGCGAGAGGCTTCGAACCTTTCGCAGCTGGCCGCCGGACGCTCCCGTCACGTGCGGGGATCTGGCCAAGGCGGGATTCTTCTTTTTAGGTCCAGGAGATAAAGTCCAGTGCTTCTGCTGCGGCGGCGTTCTAAGATGTTGGGTGCGAGGAGACAGCCCGGCCGCCGAGCACAAGCGCCACTTCCCCGCTTGCAGCTTCATCCTGGGCCGCGCCGTGGGAAACGTTCCGCTGCTGAGCGGATCGCCCGACTCGGTGGACGGGCAGCTGCTGAGCCAACTCCAGAGGTTGACGATGGACGACCAGGGCGCGGCGGGACAGGCGGTCTACCCCGAGATGGAGGCGGAGGATTCCCGGCTCGCCACTTTCCACAACTGGCCCACGGAGGCCTCAGTCCAGCCGGATGTTCTCGCCAGAGCTGGATTTTTCTACACAGGTGAGCTTTTCCTACTATATTCCACCCCGAGCAACATTTGCATATCCGCATCATGGGTCCGATATTTAGCTTTGACTGAGTCAGTGCTCGAGTGACCTCTCATTGTGAGAGTTGATAATTGTCCTGCTGAGTCATGATGTTGTGAAGAGAACATCCTGGACTGAGCTGGGGCGGCGAAAGCAGCAGCGACGCTGCGACCCGACGACGCTGCGACGCTGCACTCAGACCTCCAACAAGACCAAACAATCCTGATTTGGACTCGCAAACGTATCAGGGGTCACCAACTGTAGGACGCTAATGCTTCACAAAGCTTAACTTCCTTCAGCTGGAGCTGCATAAAAATATTGCAATTTTATAACTTGTTGACAAAAACAACTGACTTAATGATAAGATGGCACAAAATCAATCAATCGGGTTAATCAAGCGGACTCTGTATTGGTCCGTTGTGGTGGTGAAGGAGCTGAGCCGAAAGGCAAAGCTCTCGATTTACCGGTCGATCTTACTTTCCTGCCCTCACCTGTGGTCACCAGCTGTGGGTCGTGACCGAAAGAACAAGATCCCGGATACAAGCGGCCGAAATGAGAGAGAAACCAGTTGAGGTGGCTCGGGCATCTGGTTCGGATACTTCCTGGACGCCTCCCTGGAGAGGTGTTCCGGGCATGTCCCACCGTTGGGAGGCCCCGGGGACGACCCAGGATAGCTGGAGAGACTATGTCTTTCGGCTGGCCTGGGAACGCCTTGGGATCCCGTCAGAGGAGCTGGCTGAAGTGGCTAGGGAGAAGGAAGTCTGGACTTCCCTGCTAAAGCTGCTGCCCCTGCGACCCGACCCCGGATAAGCAGTAGATGATGGATGGATGGGTTAATCAAGTCCTCCTCAAATAGGGTGGCTGGGCCCCCCTGGTGGGGAAGTGGGGGGGCGTACTGGCTGGGAACATGTTTTTTTCTCTCAAACTAGAATAAAGTGTAATTACGCACCCACTACAGTAGGTGGCAGCGGTGCTCTCATTGTCAAAGAAGAAGAGAAGAGTACGGGGATAGATGCCACGGACTTCCGACTTCCGGGTTTTACACATCAGCGCCGCCGCGTTCCAACACTCGCACCCCCACCCCTGCGCCCCACAACCGCGCGCTCCCGCTCATAGGCGGGAGGGCGTCACGGTTATCTGCTAGATAGATACTGTAGATAGATGTATAGATAGTCATTAAATGAGGATGACGATGTGTGACATCAACTGCAAAATGAACTTTTATCCCAGTCACAAGTTTAGCCGTGTACATGTTGTGTATGATGTTTAAATAGTGAATTGTTGGGAGGAAGATTTGTTTGGAAGGTGTAACTCACATTATGGTTGTAGGCTAGCGGGCTAGCTAGCAAGAAGTTACAGCGCCTAGCATGCCGCTGGACTCTCAGCTCAAACTTTCGCTCCGAGTAAGTTCCAGTGAATACCGGTCGCCATTTCCTCCTCCCGTCCGTGAAGCTTTTTCAAACTGCCCGCGTGTGGAGGACACGACTAGTCAGTTTGTTCGTTCCCACCTCCCCGAGCTTTCGCTCTCTCTAAATTTGCCTGGCATATCATTCCAAATCCGCAAAAAAAAAGCACACAAAAAAGCCTACTCATGCTGTAGTTTAGGGCAGTATAAGACATGTCTTCCATCTAGTAGTGAAGGGCGAATTAAAACTATAGTTGACCCCTTCATATTTGCAGTTCCATCACCACCAACATGAACAGCGCTCCCAATAAAGGCACACACAAACAAGGGCAGGACAGTATAAAATCATGTAAATAAAATCGATTTTGGGACATTTAAAATCGATTCTGAATTGTACTAAAAGAGAATTGCGATTCTTATCAGAATCGATTTTTAGCACACCCCTAATATATATATATATATATATATATATATATACATCTCTCTCTCTCTCTTCGTAGGAATTGTAATCCCCAAAGTAAACCCCGTTTTTTTATAAATGTACCTGTAATCTGATTACATGTTTTTTCCTGTAACTGTAAGGGAATACAGTTAATTTTTTTGGGGTAATCTGATTACGTAACAGTATTCCGTTACTCCCCAAGCCTACCTGCATCTCACGTGCATATATTTTAGATGAAGCTTTAAAACACATCTAAATAATAAAGTACGATCACTTCCGCAACACGCCGCGGAAATTCTTGGCATGCTGCTGTGTGCCACTAGAGGGAGCCCATGTATAACTTTTGCCTAAACTTCATACTGGTCAAACTGTGTTTAGTCGCTCAAATCTGCTGACACCGCGGCGTCTCTGCTGTCAGGTCACGGCGACAACGTCAAGTGCTTCTACTGTGACGGGGGGCTGAGGAATTGGGAGCCAGGAGACGACCCCTGGCAGGAACACGCTAAGTGGTTTCCACGGTAACGACACAGGCCGCTACGATGACTTCATCGACAAAATGCGGAAATGCATTTTGTGCATTCACAGCAAGTAAAAGAGGATTGTTTGTGTTCTTTTACAGTTGTGAATTTTTAATCCAATCAAGAGGACAGGAATATATAAGCAACATCCAGGATGCCCATTTCCATTTGGGTGGCACTGTGGTGAGGTTTTTACTTTCTTTTATTTTGAAATCTCGACCCATTTGGAATGATGTGCTCATTATCATCATTATCAATCACTTGGCACCGTGACTGAATAGTGATTAGTGGTTAAACCTATTTAAATCCCCAGGGTGGCTCACAGACGTCCACGGGCAGAGAAATTGGCTCCAGAAATGGTAGGAAATGCATTCCAGAGCCATATTTGCTGTTTTTCTTTTTTTACATGTCAATCATCAACTGTTTTTTGCTTCCACGAAAGGAAGAAACTGGGGCTGCACAGCAAGTTGTAACCAGGAGAGAGAAAATATCCAATCGAATGATTTGTTGATTTAATTATTTGGATCAGAGCCCGGTGCCACTTTAAAACTGTAAAAAAAAAAAAACGTTGTTTATTGAATTGACTTGAGTTGTTTGCAAAACGAAGGATGCAATGTAAAGCAAATGCTTTTCAAAAGAGACACGAGAAAGAGACACGAAAAGTCACATACGTGCGGTTCCCAAGACGTTATCACAAATTTGATCACTCAAAATATATAAAAAGGATTAAAGCAGTGTTAATTTTCACAATAATTTTTTATTTAGTTTTAGTTATTCGCTACTAAAATTAATAAAGTTTTAGTCATAATTTAGTCATCTGATTGTATTTTAGTTTTAATCCAATTTTAGTCTTTCAAAGTTTTCCTTCAGCACATATTTCAACTTTTACAGAAAATGATAACACACCTATATTGTAACTGTAGTTTAACACACAAGACACATTTAACACAATGGTGTCTTTATTAAACATAGCTTCAATGAAACATTTTGAACTGACAATAATATGCTGTCTTAAAATTTAGTTTTCAACTAAATAAAAAAAAAAGAGCGCATAATTACCTGAGATTAATTTTATAGCTCATTCACTGCCATTGACGGCTATAGACGTCAAAAATTCATTTGAACTATTTCTATTAGTTTCACATTTCTTCCACTTTTGTTAACAAGAGTATGAAAACGTAGGGAAAAAAAAAAATAATAAAATAAATAAAATAAAAAAATTTAATCGCCTGATGCCCCAAATTAAAAAAAGAAGAAAAGATTATTAAATATTATGGGGGTTCAGGCAATTAAAATTTGTAATCGTAATTAATCGCATGACTTCAATAGTTAACTCACGATTAATCAAAAATTTTATATCTGTTCAAATGCACAGTAAAAAAATCTCGGTTTTCATACTCTTGTTAACAAAAGTGGAAAAAAAAATGAAACTAATGGAAATAGTTAAAATGACTTTTTTACGTCTATAGCCGTCAATGGCAGTGAATGAGTTGATGAGTGGTTCTTTTCTCCCACCCACATTTCATTCCTTTTTCTGATTGGATTTTGTGTTGTTTTCGTTTTCATTTTAGTCACTGGCCAAATTGTCAGTCAATTTAGTTGTCGTCATCATTTGAATGAATCCATACTCGCATATGGGGGCCGCCATTTTGTCTTTTCACCCTCATGAGAGGACGAATTCATGAGAATGTGTCGAATATTCACCAATTCCTGCAGCTTTTTTTTTTTATATTGCTCCCCTTAAAGGGGAAGTTAGGTAAAACAAAATAAAAACAATTCTCCAAAAATATATTCAGATAAACACGGCATTCTGATTAAGGTTGCGCTTGTTGAATATGAGTTAAGCAGCAAAATCCAGCCTTTTTTCGGATGGCCACATACAACACATTATTGTAAAATAATAATAATAATAATAATAAAATATTTCCCCTATAAAAAGTAGTTCACCGATCACCTGATTTGGATGTAAACCTGCCTGTTTTGCGTCACCTCCCAGACGTGGTCAGCGGTTTGGCAGCGTCGTCGGTCATGCTCTCGCCAGTGGTGCAGACGGTGCTCCAGATGGGATTTGAAGCCAGCCTGGTGGAGAGTCTGGTCCAGACCAAGTTCCTTTTGACAGGCCAACACTACTCGCACGTGTCCAGCTTGGTCAGTGATGTGCTGCAAGCCGAAGAGGAGGACAGGCTGAGAAGGCCGCAGAGCAGAGGTAACGTTTGGGAGGCCAAAATAGGGATTACGGTACCGATAACTGGGGCCATACACATTAGGGAAATTAGCCAATTTCTTTTCATTGGTCCAAAAAGCAATATTTACAATATTTACTAAAGTGGTTCTGAAATGCTTTACACACGTGTATGGCACACCCCCGCAAAATTGGCTTGAGTCTCCAAGTACATATTAAAGGACCAAAATTAAAATACAGCAGCGTAGAAAGTAGGGGTGTGCCAAAAAATCGATTCTCATAAGAATCGTGATTCTCATTTAGTACGATTCAGAATCGATTTTAAATGGCCCAAAATCGATTTTATTTAAATTATTTCATACCGTCTTCCCTTAGTTTGTGTGTGCCTTTATTGGGAGCGCTGTTCAAGTTGTACTCAATCTGGCCACTTAGGGGCAGTGTGGTTCCACGCGGTCTGATACACTGTTAAGTTGTAGCCACATTAGAGAGTAGAAGTAAAAAGTTACGATCAAGTTATTCCAATAAAAGTTTTTTTTTTTTTTTTTTTTGCAGTGTGGATCCGTTAAAAGTGCCGCGAGTAGCGTGCTAATTAGCATTAGCGAGTCAGACTGGAGTAGATCATTACGATTCCTTGAACATCTATAAATTGAAGCAAAAATCATTATCAATCAAATCATTTTGAATGAAAAAATGATTCTTAATCGAAAATCGATTCTGAATCGATCGCACACCCAAAAATCGAATCGTGAGACATTTAAAGATTCTTACCCCTAGTAGAAAGCCTAAATATTGATCAAAATCAAGAAATTAGGAGTACAAAGCGAAAGTTATATTTTAACAAACAAGAAGATACAATTAAAATAATTAAGTCAAAATAAAAATAAAAAAAAAACGTCAAAATTTACATTAAAGATTATGAAGGGGAAAAAATAATGTGAGACTAAAGATGCAATAATACAAGAAATATGGAAACATTTTAAGATGAGAAAAAAAACTCTCAAGACGATTAAGTCATAATATAAGAAAAAACTCAATATGATGTCACATTGAGATTAGTTTATGGGAATAAAGTAAAAAAACGAATTATTCAAGAATCAAATTGTAACTATTTACGTCAAAAACACATTTTCAAATAGATGAAGTGGTGGGTTGCTAACATGAAAAAACTAACTTAATTCGTCTAGTACCAACATTAAAGATGAGGCAGATGTTTTATTCCTAAATAGCATGTTTATTATTACTGTAAGTCATTTCAATTAAAATGTATTGACATAGAAGTAAAATTAAAATTGTACTTAAGTAAATGTTTGAGAGACAAACAACTTAAATTACCCTTTGGGATTCAGCACTGCTGACTACAGATGCCTGAAGTGTTGGTTGGTGGCTTGCGTGAACCAGAACCGAGAGAGTTTGGCCAACTCGGTTTCAGCAGCGTGACGAATAGGCGTCCATATGTCATGTGACCAGCAGTTGACCAATCACATCGTAACCAATCACACCGTGATTGGTCAACTGCTGGTCACATGACATATGGAAGCCATCTTGTTACCATGGAGCGAACGAGGGGTTAGCATTGTTTTGTTAGCAACATGTTCTGTTCTCCCCGTGATAACTCCCACAGTCCCTCGGTTGTCTGTCGGTGTGAAAGGGTATGTCTCTGAATGGGTCAGTCCCGTGATCAATAGGTCAGCAATCAGGATTCCAGTGTGAAAAATTGAAACTCCAGCCTCTGTTGACTCTCAACAATATGAACGGGCTAGATAGATAGAATGAGTTTGATTGGAAGTGGATGAAAGCACAATTTAGAGTGACCTCTAGTGGGAAAGTTGATGTATTACAGCCAGTGCTGCAACAAATTTGGATCCTTTCACAAAAACGAATCTCTTGCACAAAGGGCGTTATTGTTGGGTTTTAAGTTTTCACATTTTAGAAATGTAGCATGTGGCTGATGTTGATCTCAATTATAGGACGGAAACCTGTTCTAAATGTACTTTTGTAGTAGATGACTGCTCATTTTCTATAGCGTCATTCTGGCCGCGGGTGAGCTTAAACTGCCCCCTAGCGGCCAAACCACTTCACTCGTTGAGTCGTTATTATATTAATCTGTTTTTATAAAGTATATTATCATTCAGAGCTATATTTGCTTATTAACTCATTCCCTGCCATTGACATAAACCTCCCAAAATTAATTTTAACTATTTTTATTAGTTTCACATTTTTTTCCACTTTTCTTAAGAGTATGAAAACATAAAAACAAATTGTACATTTAGAACAGATATAAAATTTGTGATTAATTGTGAGTTAACTATTGAAGTCATGCGATCAATTACAATGAAAAAATGTATCTAATTTAATCGAATTTTTTAATTAGGGGCGTCAGGCGATTACATTTTTTAATTGTAATTAATCTCATGACAACTAGTTAGCTAAAGATTAATCACAAATTTTATATCTGTTCTAAATGTACTTTTTTTTTATGTTTGCATACTCTTGACGACAAAAGTGGGGGGAAAAAAGTGGGGGAAAAAAAGTGAAATTTGCTTATTAACTCATTCACTGCCATTGACATAAACCTCAAAAAATTAATTTGAACTATTTTTATTAGTTTCACATTTTTTTCCACTTTTGTTAAGAGTATGAAAACATAAAAACAAATTGTACATTTAGAACAGATATAAAATTTGTGATTAATTGTGAGTTAACTATTGAAGTCATGCGATCAATTACAATAATTTTTTTAATCAATTTTTTTTAATTAGGGGCATCAGGCGATTAAAATTTTTAATTGTAATTAATCTCATGACAACTAGTTAACTAAAGATTATTCACAAATTTTATCTGTTCTAAATGTCCAATTTAAAAAAAAATGTTTTCATACTCTTGTTGACAAAAGTGGGGAAAAAAACGTGAAACTAATAAATATAGTTCAAATGATTTTTTGACGTCTATAGCCGTCGATGGCAGTGAATGAGTTAAAAACATTTTTTTTTTAGGGGCTGAAAATTTTTATTCTTCAACGAACCCTAACAAGCATGTTTCTGACTTCATGATATCAGAGCCAGACGGGAGGCGAAGATCTGACAGTGGGGACGTGAGGACGCTATCACCACTTCGAGACAAAGGTCACAAACGTCTTCCATGCAACGCAACTTCAACCATCTTTTATTCAATTTTTATTATTATTATTTTTGGAAAGTGACGTTCTTACACTCTGTCCAGTTTCAACAGCGCGGGAGCCCAGTCCCGAAGAGCTCCTGAGGCAGTTGCAGGAGGAGCGAACATGCAAGGTGTGCATGGACAAGCTGGTGTCCATCGTCTTCATCCCGTGCGGTCACCTGGTGGTGTGCGGCGACTGCGCCGCCAGCCTGCGCCACTGCCCCATCTGCAGAGCCGTCATCAGAGGCAGCGTCCGGGCCTTCATGTCCTGAGATGACCGCGGGCGGCGCTTTTTCCCGCTCGCTTTCCCGCTCGTTTGCTGCTTTATGTCAGCAGTGAACTGAAATCTACAATAAACATTTGAAGCTGCTCAGAATTACGGTACAGATTGATTTTTGATGTAGGGTTGACAAATGTGTTCGTTGTTACTTAAACGGCAAAAATAATATAGTCTAAGTTCACTGCCATTTATATTCATAAAAAAAAAAAAAGATAAAAAATTGGGGGCGGCAGGCGATATTTTTTTAAAATTGTAATTAATCGCATGACTTCACGAGTTAACTCACGATTAATCACAAATTTTATATCTGTTCTAAATGCACAATAAGAAGATTTTCTAGGTTTTCATACTCTTAAGAAAAGTGGGGGGAAAAATGTTAAACTAATAGAAATAAGTTAACTCTTTGACTGCCAAAAACGTTAAATAACGTTTAGTAAAATCCTATGGAGGAGTGCCAAAGACGTTAAAAGACGTTTGTTTCAAAACAGAGGTGACACTAACCATTTTCTATTGTTGATTACTGAAAAACGGAATAAGGTAGAAACAAACTTTTTTTTCTGATGAAAGATGAGAGTCCAATCTTTCATTTGGTAGTATGTGTGTTTCCATAGTCCAAACACATAATTTTCTGTGGACCTTGAAAGATCAGTCAAAATGCTTAAATCGGCTGGCACTGGCGACATCCCGTTTCTGAAAACGTCTGGCAGTCAAAGAGTTAAAATGAATTTTTGACGTCTATAGCCGTCAATTAATTTTTTATTGTACATTTAGAACATATATAAAATTTGTGATTAATCGTGAGTTAACTAGTGAAGTCATGCGATTCAATTACGATTTAAAATTTGAACCGCCTGACGCCGCTAATTTTTAATAATCTTTTCTTTTTTTTTAAATCGCGTCAAGCGATTACAATTTTTAAATTGTAATTAATTGCATGACTTCAATAGTTGACTCACGATTAATCACACATTTTATATCTGTTCTAAATGCACAATATATATTTTTTTTAAGTTTTCATACTCTTGTTAACTAAAGTGGGGGGAAAAAAAGTTAACACTAATAGAAATAGTTCAAATGAATTTTTGACGTCTATAGCCGTCAATGGCAGTGAATGAGTTAATATTGTGTTTGCAGAATAAAAATTAGGCACATTAGTTTTCATCCATTTTGTCCTCTACTGCCCTCTGCTGTTGACTCAAATTGACATCAAAGTGCCTTCTAGCTCGCATTGCGGAGCGTCGCGGCTCACTTGTTTTCTGAGTTTGGTCACAGCGTTCGTAACGTTGAGCCCGACGGCACTTTGACGTCAATTTCAGTCGACAGCAGAGGGCGGTACAGGACAAAATGGCAGCCCGTTGAGATGGATAAAAATGGATGGATTTTTCTTCTTAAATCTTATTCTCTACGCTGGTCTAAAATGCTCGTCTAAAAAAAAGGAGAATCATTTCTTTTTTTTTTTATTAAACATTTATTTACACGGACACAAAGAATCAATATGGGAAAGGGGAGACAGTCCGATCACATTAGCTTTGGGAACAAATTGGAAGAGAACATAGAAAACACTTTCTATATAAATATGAACAAAGATGTGTCATTCTTTTCAGCACATGGAACCGTTCTAAAAAGCTGTGTTACACGATGGGCGATGCGAGATTTAGTAACATTTCTTTCTAATACTGGTTATTCACAATAATTGCACACACACTAAACTAGCGCAGTGATTCCCAACATGGCTGCCGCAGTCAACTGTCCCATTTGACCTCATATGTCTGAAAATGATTGATCAATTACAAATATATATTTGCCAGCAATTGAATTATTTGGATTCAATGGCACAATAAGGTACAATAAATTGCATCTGCATGTTGCCTTTTGTACGACATTTGTGCAAGTCATACGTAGCTCCCTGCGAGTATTTTAGCATTGTGTTCAATTGAACTCATTCACTGCCATCGACGGCTATAGACGTCAAAAATTCATTTGAACTATTTTCATTAGTTTCACTTTCCCCCCACTTTTGTCAACAAGAGTATGAAAACCTAGAAAATGTTCTTATTGTGCTTTTAGAACACATATAAAATTTGTGATTATCGTGAGTTAACTCGTGAAGTCATGCAATTAATTACAATTTAATTATTTTATTTAAATGTATTGTACATTTAGAACAGATATAAAATTCAGGATTAATCTTTAGTTAACTAGTTGTCATGTGATTAATTACAATTAAAAATAAAATAATCGCCTGATGCCCCTAATTAAAAAAAAGAAATTATTATTAAAAACTAAAAAAAAATTTTTTTTAATTGCAATTGATCGCATGACTTCAATAGTTAACTCACGATAAATCTAAATTTTTTATATCTGTTCTAAATGTACAATA
Organism: Vanacampus margaritifer; assembly: GCF_051991255.1. Lineage (NCBI taxonomy): Eukaryota > Metazoa > Chordata > Actinopteri > Syngnathiformes > Syngnathidae > Vanacampus > Vanacampus margaritifer. The sequence continues at coordinate 7,529,969 of NC_135432.1, read as the reverse complement.
TATATATATTTTTTAAAATGTTTTCATACTCTTGTTAACACAAGTGGAAAAAAATGTGAAACTAATAGAAATAGTTCAAATGAAATTTTGACGTCTATAGCCGTCGCTGGCAGTGAATGAGTTAACAGGACCACATTACACACATTTGTGAGGAAACCAAGATCATTATTTCAGTAGTCCTACTTTTTGTGACATTTGTATTTGGTAGCGTGCTGGAAGATTTTCTAATGTGAAATCGGGTGTCTTAGCTCAATAAACGCTGGACTCGAGTGTGCAAATTAATTCACATCAAAAAAAGACATGTTTGCATTTGGAACGAATGAGATTTGAGCGATCGCACTCAATGCGGTTCATTGTATGGTGAAAAGGAAGCACTGGGCTGAGTTGATATTTTGGGAGCAGCCGGCCGGCAGTGCGGATATTACTGGCATCTGACAAGCTACTTGCAGCTGCCAACAATCCAACAAAACGGTCTGCGAGTAGAACAAAAACAAGGAAACGTCATCTTTGTTCACAACTCTTTTGATCCTTGAATTTATAAAGCGGCAAAACATATCAAGAGGTCAAGAGAAACAAAACCTTGATTTAGAAAAAATGAGTGGACATACAATCAACCCAAAAAAAAAGAAGAAAAAAACAACATTGTACTTTTTTAAAGCCTTTTGCTCTTGCATATGGACGGAGTGACCAGCAGAGGGCAGTAAGGCAACAGTGGATTTGTCTCCCACTAAGTGAAATGGAGCACATTGACTAAAGGCAAAGAAAAGTGCTCAAAAGTATGACATACCTTTGTCGAAACAATGTAAACCAGATGATACGCAGCCAGCTGACGAGCGGGGTGGTTCCAGTTCTTATTTTGATACACACGTAAAGTCAGGTCCGTAAATATTGCGACACGGTCATAATTGTCACAACGGATTTGAACTTAAACCGACAAGATGTGTTTAATTGCACACAGCCGTCTTGAATTTGAGGGCATTTACATCCAAATGATAACAGCCAAGTGTCCCATTACTTTTGGTCCCTGAAAAAGTTGGGAGACTGTTTTAACTCATTCACATGCCATTGACAGCAATAGACGTCAAAAATTTATTTCAACAATTTCTATTAGTTTAACTTTTTTTTGTCTATTTTTGTTAACAAGAGTATGAAAGCCTAGATTTTTTTTTGGTACATTTAGGACATATAAAATTTGTGATTAATCGTGAGTTAAGTAGTGAAGTAATGTGATTAATTACGATTACAAATTTTAATCGCCCGATGCTCCTAATTTTTAATACCTTTTATTTTTTTTTATTTTTAATAATCTTTTATTTTTTTTTTTAAATTATAGAAAATTAGGGGCGTCAGACGATTACAATTTCTAATTATAATTAATTGCATGACTGCACTAGTTAACTCACAATTTATCAAAATTTTTATATGTGTTCTAATACAATAAAACATTTTTTTTCTAGGTATTCATAATACATAATACTACTATGTTAAACTAATATAAATAGTTCAAATTAACTTTTGACGTCTATAGCCGTCAATGGCAGTGAATGAGTTAATTTGGATGTAAATTCCGTACCCTCAAATTAAAAGCTGACACTTAAAGCACATTTTGTTTCATTTCATTTCAAATGCATTGTTGTTTGTGGTTTGGTCCCAAATAGATGACAATTGTGTCCCAATATTTACGCACCTGACTGTACTTCTATTTCAAATGTTTGTTGAAATTTTGTTAACAATAGGTTGAGAGTTTGTATTACAATCCCACGTTCAGCTACCAGCGCTTTAAAAATGAAACACTTCATTGACGGAAAATGTGAAAACTTGCATGCCATGACTTTTGCATTCTTGATATCGAACATTATTTACATGGTCTATTTTTGAGGCGCGGCCCTGCAGATGGCCTTTCCTTTTCTGGCCTGTCCATGAACGGCTATACAAAAGACCCCGCGGGGCCCCTCAAGTTAAAAGGCAGTTGGGTTCATCCCGCTGAAATTGACCCCCTCCCACCAGAATGTGAGCCCAACCAGCAATGACATGCAAAAAAACCACTTCAGCTCGAACACACAGTGCCACGCGCTTGGAATGCTTTACCTCTGCAAGAACGCAATACAAAAATATTTACCAAAAGTTGCTTCAAAACAAACGTTTGACACTAATAAAGAGGAAGACGATCAAAGTGAGGCGTATTTTCCACGCAGCCCACCGGTGAGTGCCATGTTTGACGAAGAGTGGAAAAGTCTGGCACAATGTCCCAAAATGGTGGGACCGACATTTGGTCATATTGTGGCAAACAACTTCAGCGTCGCTTCCCTCCGGAATGATTGATCTTCTATTTATGTAGACCTGCAGAGAAAAGATGGAAAAAGTCAACACACTCAAATGGCGTGACCGACTGAAACGTACTCTAAGGTCAAGTTTGGCATTTGTTTTAAAACAATTTGAGGCTGATATTGATTCATAAAAAAAATATATAAAATGCATTTTTTTTTAAACTCTTTGACTGCCAAAAACGTTAAATAACGTTTAGTAAAATCCTATGGAGGAGTGCCAAAGACGTTAAAAGACGTTTGTTTCAAAACAGAGGTGACACTAACCATTTTCTATTGTTGATTACTGAAAAACGGAATAAGGTAGAAACAAACTTTTTTTTCTGATGAAAGATGAGAGTCCAATCTTTCATTTGGTAGTATGTGTGTTTCCATAGTCCAAACACATAATTTTCTGTGGACCTTGAAAGATCAGTCAAAATGCTTAAATCGGCTGGCACCCACGGCATCCCTTTTCTGAAAACGTCTGGCAGTTAAAGAGTTAACTAATTCAATTTCAATGGGTGTCAATTATATGCAAATTTTCGCTATTCACAGACTGGCCTGATCTCTATTCATCTCGAATAGTGGGAATCCACTGTAAATATATTGTAGAGAAAAAAAAAAAAACGTTCTTTTTCGGTTGTTTTTTTTCTTCCAGTGGACAGGACCCTCTTACATAAAATTTCCTAAGACGGTCACATAATTGTTGAATAGGACACCAACATTAAGAACTCATTTTGTACATTTTGTCACAAAAATCAACTCACTCAAAATTTGGTCTGGCATATTCCAAATCCGCAAAAAAAAAAAAAAGCACACAAAAAAAGCCTACTCATGCTGTAGTTTAGGCCAGTATAAGACATGTCTTCCATCTAGTAGTGAATAGCGATAGTACAAATTAAAACTATAGTTGACCCCTTCATATTTGCAGTTCCATCACCACCAACATGAACAGCGCTCCCAATAAAGGCACACACAAACAAGGGCAGGACAGTATGAAATCATGAAAATAAAATCGATTTTGGGACATTTAAAATCAATTCTGAGTTGTACTAAAAGAGAATTGTGATTCTTATCAGAATCGATTTTGCTCTCTCTCTCTCTCTCTCTCTCTCTCTCTCTCTCTCTCTCTCTCTCTCTCTCTCTCTCTCTCTCTCTCTCTCTCTCTCTA